>NW_015169180.1:894010-900846 GCF_001447785.1 Gekko japonicus | reverse complement strand
CTCTTTCCCGGGCACCACACTGGCTTTCTCGGTGTCCCAAGCCTTTAAAGGGTTGGTTCCTGGAAAAGAAGGGAGCTTGTGCCACCCTCTCTCCTCAAATCTGAAGGGGCCTTTTTAAAAAAAATGGGTGATTCAGTTTAGATCTCGATTGTTCCCCTGCAGGTGTTTGTGAAGAACACCCTGCCTGGGCTGTCTGCACTCTGAGCCAGCAACATTTACGCAGAAGTCAGTCAATCTTCCATGGAGTTCTGTGAGGCCGGCTCCCAAGGAAGCCGCCCACACTCCAACAAATGCAGACTCGAAGGTGCTCGAATCAAACCCACTTTGACATGGTCTGAATGTCCCGAGCCTGAGGGACACCAAATCAGCTGCCGGGTTCTTTCGGGTGCTCCCTGTGGAGTAAAGGTGTTCCAGAGGACCTCAGGATCCAAACAGTTTGCCCCACCCAAAGACGTACTGAGTCTCCCAAAAAGGCAGGGATGACTATTTCCAAAGTCTCCACTCCCACCTGCTCCAACTTGGGGGACCCACCCTAAGCACAGGCTGGCCCAGGTGAAGCCCCACTGATTTCGCAGGGAGGGAGTCTGCCAACGCCTAGCCGTTCTCTGCTCTTCTCCTAACTGTGCGACACGGTGATCAATCGGGGGTGAGGGGGCCGGGGTAGGGAGGGGGAGCCGAGGACTTGGGGAGGGGCCCATAAAAACTGTGGAACTTCCCCCAGAATTGTCTTAAAGTTATGCCATCCAAAAATACAGTGTAACCTACAAGTGCTCATGCATACCCCCACATATATGGTCCTACTCACAGCCAATCACATCCTTCCCCAGTGGCAGTCAAACCCCCTCCCCTGCACCCAATCACAGTATCACCCCCAGCACCACATAAATCTGTGCCAGCATATCAGTTCATGAGCTATTTAAAGTTTAAACCCAGTTTCTGCTCTCAGCAAAAAGCCACTGGAAGCAGAAAGCAGGGGTTTTGAAACAGCTGAGTGGTGGGGAGCCCCCTGCTGCTCAGCTGTTTTTTGTGAAGAACCGCCACAAACTGCACCACATTTGTGGAAGTTCATGGAGGTTCTTCAGTTCACAAACATCACATTGCAAACCATGAATTGCCCAAAATTCGTGATGAACTTTAGTTCGTCAGCCTATTTATGCCCATGCCCTAACAAGGTGACCAACATGTCTTCTTTCAGAGCCCCCAGAGGTACTGCATCTCTGGAGACACACCCAACAAAGAGCAACCTCACACTCAAAGCTGAGCAGGAATCTGACAGATTTGGCCCAGGAGTCCACATTCATCTCACCTTTCTGCCTTGCACAGGCCCTGGCTGCTTCCTTGACAATGCGGGTTCCTCCATCCAAGGCTAGTGGTGTATGTGTGTGTGGGGGGGGGCAGCCTGAGGCAGCTGCACACAGATGTATGCCCTGCGTCATGCAATGAGGCATACTTCAAAGAATGTGTACCTGGGACTGGTGACTATGATGCCAGGGTGTGTGTGTGCAAAACCGGTTTGAGGGTTGATTGGCAACCTCCCCACCATGCCCAGTGGAACTGCTGGCTGTGCCACAATGGCACCCATTGCCTTGCTGAATCTGAGTCCTATGTAGCAGCAATAGGAGATACAGTAGGTACAACTGATGCACATGGCCACACAGCAGATGACTAAGTGTCATTTGGATGGCTGGGGCATGAGCCTTAGGGAAGTATCCCAACAAATGGACCTTTGTCCAAGGGTGGGGGACACTGATGCTACTGGGACTCCATCAGCATGACCACTGTGCTGTGCGTCATCATTGCGTATGTCTCTCTTTGGCATCTATGCAGGCAGTGATTTAACAGTAAGGAAACCTGGGAGGTTGACATTATCAATGCACTATGGGATGGCTGCAGTTACCAGTGTGGATCCTGCCGCTCTGCCATGGGGCTGCTGTCTCACTGATTCCAGCCCAGCTCATGCAGCCTCCCAATTCAAGCAGCCACTGGGCAGACAAGTCTACTTTGCTCCCTGGCATGCTGTGATAGGGAGGGCCTGCCCTGTGGGTTCCCAGAGCAGCTTGCAAAGGCACAGAGGCTGTACTGGATACCTCATTACCACTTCCCTGCTGCTGTTCAATGAAGACCAGCATGAATACAACTCTGTCTCTGTCTGTCATTGAGTAGATGAGACTTGCTTCCTGCCCCTTCCCACCCACACCCTCCATTCCATGCCATTCTCTGCCCAAATCCCCCATTCTATGATTTCCCCATAGGGCTTCCCAGAATGATCCCCCTTCACACATCTGAGGGGGTGGGCTCTGATGCTGGCAGCTCACACTGGGAACCATGTTGTCAGTCTTCATGGTGCCACTGGACCTCTGTTTTGTTCAGCTGTGAAATATGACACAAGTCCAGTGGCATGTTAAAAATTGATTACATGTAGTTCACAGTGTGTTGCTGCTCACCTCTTTAGGTAGCTGCAAGACAGTGACTCGGCCACCCTTCTGCAGTCTACCTCCTTCCCATTCACGCAGTCTGCTGGCTGCTGTATGAAACTCCCAGGGATAGGAGTTGGGGGTTATGGATGATCTAAGGGGAGATATGTCTAATCTAGCAAGGTTAAGTGAGTCTCTCGGTCTCATGCCCCCATAGCACTGCTGGCATCAGATAAGCCATACAGCTTGACAGTGTGGGTGTGAGGTAGGGTTCAGAGTGGATGAGGGACAAGGGTACAGCATGGAACAATTGTGAAGGGGTGTCAGCCAAAGTGATGGATGTTCAGGGCTGCCCATCATCTGGGCCATCTTGTTCCACTTCTGCAGTTTGTTGGAGCAAAATGTCAGCGCTGAAATATTTTGCCTGTGCAAGGAACAATTTAAATGCTGAAACTTATACTATACTGCAAAATGTTATTGGTAATATAACATGCTTTAACCTTTATTCTGTATCTCTTTGAAAATCAATAAAAATCTTATATTTAAAAAAAAAAATCAGGAGCTTTGGTCATGCTATCCCAATGCCTTTCCGAGAAGAAGAAGAAGAGGAGGAGGAGGAGGAGGAGGAGGAGGAGGAGGAGGAGATTGGATTTATACCCCGCCCTTCACTCAGAGTCTCAGAACGGCTTACAACTCCTTTCCCTTCCCCTCCGCACAACAGACACCCTGTGAAGTAGGTGGGGCCAAGAGAGTTCTTTCCAGAATTGTCCTTGAGAGAACAGCTCTGACAGAACTACGGCTTGCCCAAGGTCATCCAAAAGCTGCAAGTGGAGGAGTGGGGAATCAAACTCAGTTCGTCGCACACTTAACCACTACACCAAACTGAATAAGCCATTCCTCTCTTTGCAGTGTTCTGGACCCAGCCCCATATGGCTAGTGGTAGCACTGGGGCTGCAATGGGTTGCCTAATGCCTGATAGCCTGCCTCCTTTGCATTTGTCTTCTTGGCCCAGTGGTTGGGATGCTGGTCTTGGGTGGGGTGTGTGTGGGTTCTTATTCTTCAGGGGAAGGGCATGTATGGCTTGCAGCAGGGATAGTTGTGTGTGGGCAACACTTTTGCTGCCAGCCAGTTCCTTGCTAGGGGGACAGGGGCATCCTGTCTGCCACTTGAGTGTCCTTCCCTGGAGGTCTATGGGTCTATGGGGGCACTATTATTATGGGGGCTATTATAATGTTGGCAGCCGGCCACCACCACCACCACCTCAGGATTGGGCAATGGCTGCAACAGAAGCTTTCTCATCTTCCTGAAATTTAGCAGTCAAGATCTCATAGATGAGGCTGCAATGACTCACTATGTCTTCCCAAGTAGGTGAAGGGGGGAATTATAGCTAGAAATATTTGTTTTCCCTTGAAACCAATGGAAATAAATTACTAATAAAGTAAAGAAATAAACAACTGTAGTAATGTAAATATAGACAGTGAATAGCATACCCAGAGGTCGATTCGGGGGAGATTGTGGGGGATCGCCGTTCCCCCAGGTGAGGTGTGGGGGGGCACATGACGAAGCCCCGCCCCCCGCTTCCGGCCGCCCCGCTTCCGGCCCTCATTCACACATGGGCGGCCGTTTCCCTGCCTCGGCACGGCTATTAACTCGAAAGCGTCTAGCGTCCCCAAGGTAGCCCTTCACCCTCTCCAGCACCAGGCTTGTGCTCTCCCCGCTCGCCCACTGCACAAGGCCCAGCCCAACGAAACCAGAAGAACAACCTGCAAAGGAAGGGGGGGAGGCAGCGAGAGCGCTCCAAGCTGAGAGCCGGACCCCGCCAAGCGCTCTCATGGAGGGACCGGGGCTCACGCGGTGGGGCGGGGCTCGCTCCGAGGTGGGTCCCAGTGGCGCCGGCTGGTGCGGCTAGGCTGGTGCGCCGATTCCTCTCCTCCGCCGCTTCGGCTCTGCTCAATACGCCACGGCCAACATGGCAGACATTAAACCTCGACTGGCTGCCTCTTTCAGCCAACCCCAGTGCCACAGCCATTCCCAGGCCAAACTGCATCGTGCAAAGGCGTGGGCATGGCACTGTCGAGGGGGGGAGAGAAAGGGACACGTGGCACGGGGGGGGAAAGAAACCGGGCACAATAAAAGTGCGGGAATGCTCAGTGGCCTTTTTCAAAAAGAAAATACTGCCGCCCAGTGAGTGAGAGTCGTATGGCCTGTCAGGGTAACTGTTTGGGAAGTCAGACTTGCGCGGGCATTGCCCACCATCCCATGAAATTGGGGCGCTTGCCTTGTGCGAGTGCCTGGCTCCCTTTCCAGGACCTGCTTCCGCTGAGCGGCTCTTGGACGCCAGCACTCCCTGGAGCTGCAGAAGGAGTGTTTGCCTCCCTCCTGCTGCAGGCTGTAGGAAGGGGGGGACGTCAGAGCTTGCCCCCCCGTCCAGATCAGTGGGCCTGGCTACCTCGCGGTGGGTTCATGCGGACGAATGCAAAGGCGCTGGCGGTGAAAGTGGGCGAGCATCCCAGTCCTCTGTGAAGTCACCCGGAAGCAAGGCCTGCGAGTTTCAGTGCTGTTTCCAAGTAAGTGTGCAGCAGCCACCTAGCCTCCCCCTTTCCCAGTCGGTCAGTGCCCTAACTTGCAAGACCAGGAGGGAGCTCTTTGGCAGGGGAGGCGGCACTGGTTCAGGGTTCCCTGGCCAGGCGGCAGTGACAGTTTTTGGGTGGTGCTGGGAAACCACTTTGATCTCCGCTGTCTCCATGTCGCGGGCGGTGTGTGTGGGGGACCGGCATCCTACCGGCGGCCCTGGTCCCTCACCTTTCTCCCTGATTGCTGCGAAAGGCTGGGGTGCTGAAGGAGTGTGTCATGAAGGAGACATGGGGGGGGATTTCCATCCTTGCAAATGTCCAAATTCTTAGCCCGGAAGGCTGGGGGGTGGGGCGGGGTGGGATAGACCGGTCTGCCTTCTGCTAGAAGAGACCTGGTTGTTGGGATTCAAATTCCGAAGGACCCCAGCCGGTCTCTGGCGTGGACGCAAAAAAAAGGAGGGGGGTGAAGGGTTGGCTGAAAGTTTGGGAAACTGGCAAACTTCTTCCCGGGCTTGCTTTCTGGAGAGGCTGCCTGGAGGGATCGGGGAGGGAGGGAGGGAGGGAGGGAGGTAGGTAGGTAAGGGATCTCTCGGCAAGCCCCTCTGTGAGCTTCGCTTGACTCAGCTGGGAAGGCGATCCGGAAGAGTGGGAGGGAAGAGGTTCCCCCTCCGCCGGGTTCTCATCCCGATTCGTTCCTTTGCCAGGCGCATCCCCTGGAAAGCCAGGGCGGCTCTCTCCTCTGCGGAAAGCCGGGGTGGCTCTCTCCTCTGCAGGGGCCTGGGGAGTCTGTCTGTCTGTCTCTCTCAGCGCGCGCTTAATTAATCCCCTTCATGCCGTGGATGCGCTTGTTAGAGCCGGCCGGCCCTGTGGCAACCTTGACCATCCAACTCACTTTCTAGAGGGGAGGGAAAGTGTGGGGGGGACGGGACCCTGGGCTGGTCCCTTAAAAAAAAAAATAACCGAATCACGCCGCCCTCCTCCTCCTGAGCGCTCTGCGGGGGTGTCTGTGCTTCCAAGTCAAACGGGATGTCACAGCCCCATCGATCTTTTGCCTCTTGAGTCCCCGGGCCCGAGGAGGGGGGAGGAGGCCTGGGGGAGGGGGAGCAGAGGATCGGGGGGATGCAAAACCCATGGGAGGGCCGTGCCCCGAGGGCCCCACGCAGGCTACGGGCCTGTTTCCCACCCCTTATGCCAGGCTGATATAACCCTCTCTGTAGCTAATATGTGGATCCTATATGCGGATCTACTGCGAGGAAAGTGCATCAAGGGTAAGCCTTATGCAGTGAGGGACTTCTTTTGCTGTCCAGAGTATGAATATTCCGTGCATTATACAGGCTGGCTTGAAATGAAAGTGGGCCATTGTCAAAAAGTGTGCCAACACCAAGGAATGCTTAAAGCACCAAACCTCTACTAATTACTTCGCTTGTGACCTGGCTTTCAGTTCCAGGGAATTCAGATTCTAATTTATTCTGCATTTTTAAAAGTTGTATCTAAAGCCAGTTTAAAGTCTTGTTCTTTGGTAGAATATCAGGGATGCTGTCTCTGGAAACTGCCATTTAGGGTGAATCAGATTCAGAAAAGCCACCATGCATTCACTCCATTCCCCAGAGTGCCTTTGGGGACAGGGGAAGAATGGCAGTGCTTAACATGATTCCTAATGACCAACACAGTTTAGTTAAACAGTTTAACAGAGCTTTGTTGGTCTTAAAGATGCCACTGGACTCAAACTTTGTTACATTTGTAACTTTTTGATACGTCTGTACATAGAATCTTTCTTTTATGACTGTTACGTATAAAATGGAAATACATAAGATTGAGATCTGTAGGCAAGTGGAAGAACTCCTTGCAC
>NW_015169180.1:877962-893324 GCF_001447785.1 Gekko japonicus | reverse complement strand
TTTCCCTCTCCATCCTTCCATGTAAGCCTTTAGGGGAAGAGGGAGTAGGAAGCATAGATGGTTCATGCTTCCCTTATCTTGGCATTTTTGTCCATGTCTGGGAAATGAAGAATTCTTGTATGGATGGGAGATTTGTATATTTCCCTGGAGAAGAGGTGCAGAAATGCTATTTCAGGTGTGATGTCTTTCCTGTTTCACAAAGAGAGGACAACTATAAGAAAAATGGCAGCTCTAATGTGCTGGAGTCATGCATGGAGTCATTCTAAGTGGTGATTTATACACATGAACCTGTAAAACTGTGTTTTTTCAGAGCACAGGTCTGCACTACGACAGCTAGATTCAAGTCCAATAGCATCTTAGAGACCAAGGCAGGAGTCCTAACAGAAGGGAGTCATAGAATCCAAACCATGGACTGTGGAAGGGTACATGCACTGCAAAAAGTGATATGTCATAAAACTGTAATTTTAAAAAGGAAGACGGCCCATGATTTCTTTCATCCCATATATATGCAGTCATGTATGCACATTCCCACTCTCCCAAGTGCATGGATTCATAGTTAGTGACTGGGTGAACTGGTCCAAAGAGAAGCAGTTTAACAAGAGATTCTGAGGGGTTAGGTGGCTATCCAGTCTCTGGGGCTTAGTCTACTCCTTAATTCTTCATCTGTCGTAAGTTTGCTTTAGCTGATGGCATGTATAATGTATTATAAGTTTCTTTAACTGAATAAAATTAGTCAAAAATCCAGGTGCTAGTCATAAACCCTTTTATCCACTATTTTTCATGAAATCTAGGACTCTGCTCTGCTCTGAAGAGGTTACAGAGAAGAAAAACAACACTACAATAACAACATTTTGATTGTAATGATTATGCATGAAGCAGCCTTAGATGTTTGGTGCACAGTAGATATTTCTAAAATTCTCTACAAGAAGATGAGTGATCCCAGTATATGAAGATCAGTGAATTCTGAATTATGTGACCGAAATATATTTAGGCTGCCTCTAAAGACTGTTTCTTCTCATCCTTGAGATGTTAGCTTGGAAGTCACTATGGACACTAGTAATGCAATGGAGAACCCGGTTCTTGCCTGAACTGCTGCTGAAAAGGCATTACTAATAATGATTTTAAAAAAACAACAAAAACACCACAGACTTCAGAAACTGTAGTAGGATCACAAAGCCTTATGTGGCTTAATTATGGCTAGACCTTAATGATAATCTTGCATTAAAGAAACCCAAAGCATTATTTACTGGCTCCTCAAATACCCTTTTCTGTAATACAGTTAAACCTGAACAGAGAGAGAGAGAAAGGTTCAGACTGAGCTACTACAGTGGTTCACTGTATGTGTAACAGCATGGCTTCTCTCAGGTCTAGGCTTGCCTATGTTCCAAGCACTAGCTCAGTGTTATATTAGGGTTCATCTGAGTCACAGTATTGTCTGCTGTTGATTTGGAGTGTACGTGCAGATCTCTAAGTGTCAGAAGTACAGGCAGAAGGTACTGGAAGGGAGAAGGCTATTTTTCCTTCGGTATCAAAACTTGCATCTTTTCCATTCCTGCAATAATTCCTGTGCCTGAGAGTGATAGGAAGCAGCAGGGGAGGGACAAGTGGGTCAGAGCTACTGGTGTGCAAGAACTGTGCAATATGAGAAGAAGGTTCAGACTTAAGTTCCATGTAGTCTCTTCTAGCAATGGCCAGTCAGATGCCACTGGTGCTTTATAAGCAGGGGAAGTTGTTAGTTTTTGTTAGTCCCCAGATTCTGCTAATTAGAGGTGCCCTGCTTCTAAACCTGATGGTCAAAAAATGAGCCACTAAATTTGGTGGCCATTGTACACAGAAGGACACTTCCTTCACTGGAGTGACCAAACCAGGCCCAAAGTTCAAGGTGATTAGATCTCAGGAAGATAAGAGAAAATTACTTCTGTAAGTAGCAAGTAGCACACATACCTTTTATACATATGATTGTAATTTGGCTGGAGAGAAGATAGCACAAGACATCCATGATTGCCTCATCTTGTGGTGTGAAAAAATAATGAAAGGGACACAAAATTACATGGTAGATCTTAAACACACACCTAAATTCATTAACTAGTCCTTCACAAAAGACTGTGCTGTTGGTATCCTACCCAAGCAATACTTTTATTTTTATTGTTTTATACTAATCCAACAGCCTGAATAAGCCAGACAAGCCCAAGCTCCTCAGAACTCTGAAGAAGAAGACCACCAAGGAATATCAGGGTTGCATGCAGAGAAAGGCAATGGCAAACTTCCTCTGCTCATCTCTTGCCTTGAAAATCCCATGGGAGGTCACCATAAGTCAGTTGTGACTTGAAAGCTCTTTATCATCATCATCATCATCATCATCATCAATCATCATCATCTTTCTACTGAAGAACTGTGGTGCCTCAGTTTGTCTAGCTCTCTACAGCATCTAGTGTGCACTATGATGTTCACTGTAGTTGTGCCGCTCTTGAAAAAAACAACTTTGGATCCTATGGATCCTTCCAATGACCACCCAGTCTTGAATCTTTCATTTCTGGGTTAGGTATTTGAAAGAACAGTGGCAGAGCAGCTCCAGAAATTCCTGGATAACACTTTGGCATTGGACCCATTTTCAGTCCAGCTTCTGCCCCGGCCATGGGATGGAGATAGCTCTGGTTGCCCTCACAGATGATCTCCACAGGAAGTTGGACCAAGGTGGGTTGGCACTGCTGTTATTGCTAGATCTTACAGCAGTGTTTGACACGGTCAGTTATGACCTACTGCCTTGCTGATGTAGGAGTTCGTGAGGAAGCCTTACAGTGGCTTACCTCAATTCTCCTTGGCTGAGGATAGACGGTGGCACTGGGAGAGGGGGCGATATATGGGGCAATACTCTTCCAGATGTTATTCAACATCTACATGTGCCCCCTCATCCAGCTAGTGAGGAGTTTCGGGCTTGGATGTCACAAGTATGCTGATGACACCCAGCTATACCTGATTTTAGGCCACCCTCCCCCAGCCAAGGCAGGACTCAGGGCAGAGTACAACATAGTACATTCATAACATATATAACTAACATGGTTTAAAACAATAAAAACATACTGATTAATCTAAAATATGGTGCTAGAGAATTCCAGTAGTGCCAGTGCTGCATGGGGTTGGGCAGGGGATGGGAGTGTTAGGAGGATGAGACTGTCACTGCCCTCAACCAAATGCCTGGTAGAACATCTGTGCCTTACATGACCCGCAGAACTGCATCAGGTCTCACAGGGCAGAGAGTTCCATCAGGTTGGGGCCAGGGCAGAAAATGCCCTGGGCCTGGTCGAGGACAGCTGGACATCCCTTGGGCTTTATTGTAATGGGAAATACTTCAGAAGATCACAGGATGCATCATTTTTGGTTCTGACAGGGAGCACCCATTCCAAAACAGCTACTACCATCATAGGAGATTTCTTGGCTTGCTCCATGTCGAGAGAACCAGCCGGATTGCCCCAGCTTCCCTGTCCCAAACTGACCAATTGCACTCGGTGTCAGTAAATTTATGAGACACGTAGGCTAAGGGATGGAGTTTGCCATCTGCTCCTTCTTGCAAAATCGCCCCACCCATAGCTACATCTGAGGCGTGTGTTTGCACCACAAACTTTTTTGTTTCGTCCGGGTGTGCAAGGATGGGCTCGGTGGTGAAAAGGGTTTTCAGTTTGTCTTTTCTGTCAGGTTCCACAGCAAGTAACTCTTCACACACGTTTCCTAAGATGCGTTATGCTTTATTAGTGTACAAGACTGGTACCATGTCCACAGGATTATTGTTAGGAATAACTAGAAGGCGGGAACATCCCAATACATATAGCTGGGCAAGGCAACTAGCTAAGCAAATGAACTTAGAGCGCGCGGGCGGGAAGATTCCAGGCGGGAGATTACATAATGAGCGGGAGAGTTGCGGGATATCCTGAGAGCAGAAAGATTCACACCAAATGTGGACCACAAGCCCTCCCTACCTCACAAGGCCAGACTGATAACGGCGTCTAGCTCCCACAGTCTCCCTGGCATGTTTACTGCAAGCTGCTGAGCTGCAAGCAAGTGGGAACAGGGAAGGGCAGAATACTCATAAATGGCAGCTAGCTGACATCAAGCTTACAAAAGTTTGGAACTATCCCCCTTGGCAGCCATTTTGTGCTTGGTCCCACCTCCCATGGCAGTCATTTTGTGGTGGTGCCCACTGCCCCTCTAAATTCCAGAAGTGCCCACAGGTACCTATTTGTACCAGAGGATGGGGAGACAGCCTTGTAACATCACTTTATTGCACTTCATTGGTAGAATGGATGGCTATCGATCTTTGAGAACCAATTAACCCCTCTTTTTATACACTGAAAGAAAAATACCCTGGAAAAGTAATTAAGCTCACACTCTCCTAATGTAAGCAGAAGGCAAAATGATGATGAATGTTCTATCAAGTCTTGTGTTTACAGTATACTTAGGCAAGTGATTAATTTCTCATTTTCATGTTATCTGACTACAGCTTCTCTGCACAGATGTTTTTGTTTTAAAATTGTGAAGAAGCTTGAGTGATTATCCTTCTTGGCTTGACGCTACGGAGAAAATACCAGATGAGGACGAGGAAAGCAGTAGCGTGTGTCAGTCACCAGGGAACAGAAGGACAGGCAATCAGTTAAAAAAATAAAGGAAAAAAAGCTCATTCTCAGTCCATATATGAGATGGTAACGTTTCAGGAAATATTAGCTGAGCTTTCCAAGGCTAGTAGTTACCAGTAGCTTCCATGAGTTGTTGAGACAGAAAATAACTAAAATTATGATGGATGTAAATGGATAATACTCTACCAATGCTATTATTACTTCAATTAATACAATAACAAGAAAAACATGGTTTCTATTTCTATTAGATATGGGGTTAAAGTAATTTTGCACTAGGTTTGTAACATGTTTTAGAAACGACTCTTATATAGAAACACACAAGCAGACATACATGCTAGGGGCCTCCAAGAATCATGGGAGTGGGGAAAATTATTCTATCCCACCCTCAGAAGTATTTCCTTCCAGGATTCTCTCATCTCTCCTTTGACTTCCAGCTGCTGTCAGCATTCCGTAGTCTTCAAGCATATTTAGTCTTTATATTTCCTTTGGTTAATTTACAAGGTCATGTTTTTTTCTTCATACCTGGTTCTATCTCCATAGTATGGCCACTGTTACAATTGAAGCTTCAAATGTTAAAAGAGAGTCTCCCAAGAAGGACAAAGTTTGAAGTACGAAATAAATGAAAATACAGTGGTGTTGTGAACTGCAGATCTCTTCTGGAGGAACTGCTTATCCAGAAGACATCTTTGTGTGTGGACCGTCAGTTCCAGCTTTACCAAGTTTAATGGCTACCTCAGTGGCAACAAACATCACCTTTCACTCTCCACTCCCTCCAGACCTGAAGCTGCCTCCTTTCAGATCAAAAGGAGAACTGGTCTCCAAGGTCAGGCCTGGTACTGCAGTTGTCAAGACAACCTCGTCCCCGAAACATCTGTGCCTCCTTGGTCAGGCTGTGGAAACTGCAGCATCTCAGTTAGTTTCACCAGGAGGTGGAGTTGCATGATTGGCTTAGACTTTTGTGGTCACAGTCCATACCAGGAATAGCAAACAGATGGTCTGTGGGTCAAATCTTATTTCCTTTTGACACAATATTATGTAAGTCCTGGCAACCCTATCTAATGTTAATAAAGATGAGGTAAGAAAAAGAGAAGAAGGAGAGGAGATTGGATTTATACTCCACGCTTTACTACTTGAAGGAGTCTCAGAGCAGTTTACAATCTCCTTTCCCCTTATTTCTGTTGGAAATATGTGTGTAGCAAAGTCTAAAACCCAGTCATTATAGGGTTAATGTGTGTTTACCTTGTGTGCTATTGTTTAGACTGACTTGGAAGGAAATCTGACACAGAACCAATGGAGAGAAAGCCTGGGAAACTGATGCCTACTTGGTTAATCTATTCAGGTGATTTTCTTCTAGGGGTCAAGAAGAAGAAGAATCTCCATCGTTGTAGACCATGTGGTCAAAGTGTAATGATGCAGTCTTAGGTGTCTGTTGTTTTGTAGATTTCCTGTGAACCCTTTCCTTAGAAAAAAAGATGTTTACATAGAAGAAAATGCCTCTTCTCCAGTGAAGCAAAAATCCATTGCAATATCTGAATATTTAACTATTTTGCCAATTTTTCCAACACTTTCCCCACAACAGACACCCTGTGAGGTAGGTGGGGCTGAGAGAGCTCTTTCAAGAACTGTTACGAGAGAACAGCACTGAAGTAACTTGTAACTGACCCAAGGTCACACCAGCAGTTGCATGTGAAGGAGTGGGGAATCAAACTTGGTTCTCCCATATTAGAATCCGCACTCCTAACCACTACACCAAAGTGGTGTACACCAACTACACCAACTGTTTCCTTGTCATGGTGAAAATTCAGTCTTAAAAGCTGAAATGACATATTCCATACCTCCTTGTTATGGCCCAGGCATGCTAAGGTGGTTGGATCCACATGTGTCCGCAGCCTGTGAGTCCTAGCTGGAAGGGACTTCATTTAAAAAGTCCAACCATCCATAAAGGAGGTTTTATGAATGTGTTTAGGTATGTGGTAAAGCACACTTCTGGCTACTGAACGTTCTCTGAAGAACAGAAATGCCTCTCAGAATACAAAAGGTAGATGTGCTTTTGATAAACTCAGGGTCCAGGATTTTATTGGGAAGGCTATAAAAGGTTATTTAAACTCTTAATCTAGATGACTTTGCATGTCTCTTTCTATAGTTAGCCAGGGTACAGTCATCAAGGGCACCAATAATTAATTACCAATCCAAAATAGCCACGCTTCATGGTTGTATTGGAGATAATTTGACTATCCCTATAATTGCCCTAAAGTGTCAGATGTTTCTAGCCAGTCTCAAGTTCCTGGCTGCTCTCCAGATGGAAAGCTAATTGTACGATATTTGATTGTATCAAGTTAAACAATTAGTTACTTATTAATTTAGGGGATAATTGAGCCTACATTAAATACATGCATAACTATTACACCTTGTGATCAGTGACTTAAAACGTAGGACTGAGATGACTGTTCAATGTTGAACATTTTTGGTATGAAAGGAGTGGAGAATGTCCTGCTGACCATTCCCTCACATTGTGCCTCTTTTGTTTTTGGGTGTTCACAGGTTCAGCTGCCGCATTTTTGCCATTTCTTTTTTCCAAATCAGCCTTCTTCTCTGGGAAACAGTGAAGTTGTCATATATCCAATGAAAGTTGGCTATGTGAAGATGTTTCTGAGGGAAAATGAAGCTAACACAGTGTAAGGGAATTGCCTTCCCTTAGAATTAGCGTCATTTACCCTCAATAACACAGTCACATAGCCACATTTACTGCTTCCAGGAAGATAATATTTGGGTGTGTGTGTGTGTGTGGCACCGATGTAGCTGACTACTGGAATTGTGGAAAGCCTTTTGTTCTGGCACTGCTGCCCCTTGAAAAAGGAGGTACTGGAGGCAGTTATGTTGGGGAAAGGCACCGGGTGTGTGTGTGGTCTTAGGAACATAACCCACCTGTATGTGTTAGGGGTTTGTGTGAACACATCTGCCAGCCTCTGGTTCTCCCCCTGCTCCCATGAATGATTGCCAAAATGAGACTTATGGGGGGCTATGATTTCCCCCCCATGAAATTGGCTTCTCTCCAGTTCATTTAAAAAACTGGATTGCGCCCTACTAGTGAATATAGATTTTTTCAGCACATCTTAAATATTTTTTTTCTGTTTTATGTTGTAGTATTTTTTGATGCTTGTATTTGTAATCACTACAGCTATGTGTTGTACAAAAGAACTTCTCTCAAGCCTCTTGAGTTTTCTAATGTGTTCTGTATTTGACTTATTCTGTACTTTGTAGTTTAAACTAGTAAAGCTTTTTAATTCTAATCCATCTCAGTGTTCACCGCTATCTAAATTTAATGAACTGTAACTAGGCTCCAAATTGGGACATAGTTTAATCCTTAGAATATTGGTCTCAGTTGGGGCCTACTTTACAATTTCAAAGCAATAAATGCAAATCAGAGTAGTACAAATATGTTTGTAGCAGTGAGTGCAATCCAAAGCCCCACAGCAACAGAGGCTTCCATTCTAAGGGAGATATAACATGAACAGAAAAAAGAGCAAGGTAGTCCCCGTGCACGTGATAAGTTTAGTAGTACAGAACTTCTAAATCAAAGCGAATCCTGTACATAGTTATATGTACACTAGGAATAAGGCCCATTGTGGAAATAAATACAATGAGCGCTAGAAAGAGGCTCTGGGAGAGTGCCAAGGCCGTGGGCACTCAGAATCAATTTGCCATGGCAACCTAAGCAGGGTATAAGGACACAGAGTCCATCATTTTCTCCAGGGGAGTGGATCAATGCCATATGGAGAGCATTGTAATTCTGAGTGATCTCCAGCCCCTACCTGGAGATTGGCAACAGTGGTTCCCCATTAAGGAATGGCTGGTTTGGAGGGAAGAGTCTATTGCATTATACCTGTCTGAGGCCCCACTTCTCCTTAAACCTCACCCTCTCCAGGTTCCATCTCTCAAATCTCCAGGATTTTCCCATCTGGAGTTGGCAACCCTATCTACTTCACAGCCAAGCATCAACCTACATTCCCCCCTCATTGATCAGCTTTCCATTTCCCCCCCACCGTGCTCTGAAGCGCTGACTGCCAGATGTCTGTGGCTGTAATGGGGTGACTGCTGACACCTTTTCCTATCATTTTTTGCCTTGTGCTATTCTGCTTGTGGTATGATCTGTCTTTTTTGTGGTGTGGCATGATTGTGCTATTGGGTTTGTTTCTTTTGAAGGGGATGTGATGTGTTGTGAGTGAGGACATATTTTACCTCAGAATACAGCAGGTCCCATATGCAATTGACAGTTCCAACTATCTCGTGGGGGGGAGGGAGTTTGAGGTGCGGAATGGAGTGAAGTCCAGTCGGCTTCCATATGCAAATAACCTTGAAATGCTGGCCCAATCAGAGAAGAGTGGCCTAGGCTGCAGTGGGTGGGAGAGAACTCAGGCAACACAGCCAGTGGATAGAGACACCTTGTGATTGACACATCACGGAGCCAACTGATTTTGGAGTGGGACCACTACTCAATTATATATAAGGAGAGATACCCACTTTGGTTTCAAATGGGAAACATGCATGAGGTAATTAAAAATGGTTAAGTACATGGGCACAGAATCTTTGCCTTTGGTTTAGTTTTTCTTTTTTTATTATTATTAATTTTCTACATATTATATAAACACATTACACACCATCACATCCCATCACCCACATGTTGTACACAAAACAACATCAGTTTTTCCAGACCAAATTGTCCTGGCTTCCTGAACTTCTGAGGCTCCAGTATGTGCCCATCCTCATGTATTTTCAATTTCTTTAAAAGAGGGAAAAGTTCTAATTTCATTTGCTGCAAAAGGGTTAAGGATTAAGTTCCATCTGTCTCTTTCAAAGTCAATTTACTTTGGACACACAATTTAATAAACCCAGGATTTCTCAACAAAAATAACAATTCTGCTTATAGAACTTTTTCGATTGTCCATTCCTTTTCCTGGCAGGCAATATGTTTGCTGATACTTACAGGTTTCAATCAAAAATATTTATATTTTCCAAAATGTGGCAAATAGCTATGCTGTGTCCATCCAGCACTCTGAAATATCCTAATTACCAGCCTTTTCCCAGCCAATTTTTTGTTTTTAATCCATCAGTTGTTTTCATTATGGACTAGAACATCATTTAACTCATTTATCCAGGTTCGAACTAAAAACTCTCACTTTATTGAATTTCAGTGACAGCCTTCAATAGTATACTGTACGCAGAGAAACTGTGGAATATATTCTGTACATTTCTTTGTTATTATTAGAGTGCAACTATTGGTTATAGCAATAGAAAGTGGAATTTCCTAATAACAAAGAGATGACCCAAATGCTGGCTGCCTCTGGTTTGGCTTCTACAATATGCTGACAACTGATGTGACTGTAATACTGACTATGAATATTTGCTTCTGGGTTTTTGTCTTCTGTAGGGTCCAGTTTTTAAATGGATTTTGATATTATTGTGACTTTTCCTCTGTAAAACAAGAGAAGCCCAAACCAATCTGTAACTGGATTGAAACCTACCTGTGATCTGTATTTCTTGGTCCATGTGATGGATAATCTAAATGGATAAATGTCAGCTCCATTACTAAAAGCTGAGATACTATTTGATATATTTAAGAAACAGAGTGATCAGTCCAGGTAGACAAGACTTGATTTTATTAATAAAATGTATATATTTTTTTCTCTTTGAGGTGACAGTTACAAACTTTGGTTTTTAAAAAAGGAATTCTGAACAGCAAACTGTTGACTTAAAAATCTGTTTTACATATAAAATGTTTGCATGGTTTTAAAAAAACAGCTGAAAATGAGCTAGTGGAATCTGATATCAATTAATTTAAACAAATTTTATAAGAAATAGTAACAAACATTTCTTTTTCAAGTCTCACATATATTATGAAAAATAAGTACAAAAGGAATTGTGTTCTTAAGTTAATATCTATGTCTGCCTACCTGGAAATAAAATGTCTTGAGGCAAGGCCTAACCAGCCATTTGTAAAAATTTGGAATGCAAATTGTAACTATCTGGGTCAGAAGATAAGATCTGTGGGTAGCAGTTTCCTCATGTGCTGTTTGGCAACTGGGTAGAATCACATGACCTAGACGTATTCACCAACAAGGGCAATTCATGAGATGAAATAGATTTCCATTCATTGGTTCCATTGGGGGAGAAAATGGATTCTACAAATACACATCCAACATCTGGGGCATATTCACAGGACTCCTCCTGTATCACATATACAGCATACACCAGATCATATCTGACCATGTTCAACACCTATTCAGGAGGCAGCAAATTTGATTTGTACCTGGTGCCTGCTTGGGGTTATCACTGGATGGGGGGGGGGAAGCCACTTGGTCTGTTCTTGTAGGTTTAATAGCACATTGATTTGCAGAAAGCAGGAGAAGCTTTTCATGCATGGAGATAAATATTATCACTACTGTCTGCATATGAAGGCACTGTGTAATGGAACACCTGCATGGTCCTGTCCAAAGGCTGGCAACTCTATGCCTGCTTCAGAGGTTCCTTTGTGCAGCAGCAGGGATATAGCCGCTCTTGTGGTCAAACGTTTGTCAATTAGGGCTGGCCTGGTCTTAATGAGTTATTTTAGACTTCAGCTTGAAACCACAATTTGGAAGGAGAAAAAGGGAAAGTCATATTGTCATAGAATGGGTAGATCAAAGGATTTGTTGTATATAATGACCTCTAGTTCAAGGAAGGCAATAAGATAACTTATGTGGCACATAAATAATTGTTTAGAATTCAATTTTAATCTGTATGTGGTTCAGTGAAATACAACGATTACAAAATGAGATACAAAAGAGAAAAGACTATCTGATTAATGCTTAAAGGCCCTTTTTGCCATTGCCATCAGGGCATGATAAAAAAAATCATGTTGCTTCAATAACGTTGTGGTACCCAGACATTCAGGGGAAGAAGAACTCATGCCATGACTCCTCTTTATACCAATGGCATCCCAGTTTTGGTGAGGAGCTACAATGGTATAGGAAAGAGGTGTGGTATAGACTTCTCCTTTATTTCCTTGTCCATTGAGTCTTTGGATATTACTGGAATGGTACGAAAGGAGCTCACTCTGAAGCAGAACCCAGACTCCAAAGGCAATGTCAAAAGTGGTCTTTAGTCATATCTCTTATATTTTTGCTTGAACCACACGTTTCTCAACCCCAAACAAAGCAGGATTATTTTAAGTGTGTGTATATGTGTGTACATACACACACACGCACTTTTTAAAATCTGAAATATCCTGGCAACAGAAATGGAAACTTAAAAAAGTATGAGGTATCATATCATGGAAGAGCGCCACAAAAGGCACTTTCCGTGTTGTAACTGCTTAGCACAAAAAAGCAACAGCAGAAAATGTTTCCAGTTTTGCCATCTGAGGTTTTGCTGGTGACTTCAAATAACAGAGCTCTTGAACATCAATATCTACAGATGGATTTTTATTATTATTATAATTATTAATATTATTAATCAGGAAAATATGGAATTGATTCACTGGAAATTACAGCTTTATTTTTCATAATACATACACAGTATTGACAACACCATTTGAAATTATTATAAGATAGGAGCCAGTTGCAATTCAGGGTCACATGCAAGTTTTGGAAATGGACACAGAAAGGACAGCATCATACTGTACACAGAATAATTACAGTTTATTAAACACACCTTCTTAGCACCTCTTATGTTATAATAGAAGGAGCACCATGACATTCAATTTTACAGCACCAAAATATTCAAGGGTGGGGGGAGGTGGGTTGGGATGGGATGGTGGAGGCTGTTCATAAAGTTAGCCCTATGTTGCCTGCCTCTGCCACAGCATCCTTCACAATTGGTCCAAATAAGTTTAAGTCATGTGATTCTCATCCTATGGGGACAGTGAGTGTTTTCTAGAGAAGACATGTTACACGGTGAGACACATTTTCTACACCATCCTTATTCAAAACTTGCATGTGGCATCAAGTAGGTTGATGGTGGCACCAAGGTGCATCGTTACTTGCTGATCATCTTTTGTCAATCATCTTCTCTTTGCTCTCAGCTTAACCAAGGAAACAGACTGGACCAACTTCAAA
This sequence comes from Gekko japonicus, assembly GCF_001447785.1. NCBI lineage: Eukaryota > Metazoa > Chordata > Lepidosauria > Squamata > Gekkonidae > Gekko > Gekko japonicus. Next base: position 880,603 of record NW_015169180.1, on the reverse strand, counting down.
CCCAAACTTCTGATTCTGATCACCAAAGTCATTAATCATCACATCAACAACAGGCACTTGGTCAATTTTGGGAGTATTAATTTCAACAACAGTCTTTGCATAGCCTTTTCTTGACTGCAAAAAGAAAACACACACACACAGCAAAATGTAAGTAAGGAATTAGTAAATGTAACAAATATTAGCAGTTCCTCCTTAGATTATCTGGAGTTAAACAGGTGGGGAATTGCAGCCAAAGAGTCAGAAAATGATCCTTGGCAAGAACCAGCACCAAGAATGTAGGCTGCTGCCATCTTGTGAGGTGCTACAGCAGCAACTGGGAACTCAGAAGCTTCTTTGAGGCCTCACTCAATAAGCTGAGAAATAAGCTGAGAGGAAAACTATTGTCTGTGCCACTTCTTATGGAGTTTGCATTCAGTTAAATTAACTTCAATTGGGTCTAGTCCTGGGGGAAAAATAACATCTCCCTCTATTGTCACACTCTGAGCTTATATTTATCGTCACAAAATATAGTGGTACCCCAAACTTATATGGCTTCAAAACAGACACATTCAAGGAATATAACTTTATCAATGGCTACTACCCATGGTGGCTAAACATAATCTCTGTGCTCAAAGGTAGTATGTCGGTGAATACCAGATGTTTTAGGGAAACATCTTTCAAAGCTCCACTTGTAGGCTTCTTTGGAGTCATTTGGTCAGCCTTTAAATGGACCTTTGATTTCGACTACAAGGGCTCTTCTTGCGCTCTTCTGAGCTGCACTGGATGAGTGAGTGAGAGCAATGTGCCAAAGTTATTTTTGATGGGAAGCAATGTGCCAAAATGTATGATCTCTACTCCAACTCTGATGTAGTTTTGAGGGGGAGAAGGCAAGAGTATGTTTTGCTGTCTCCGCACCCAGAGCTTGTGTTTGGCTAGAACTCTCACCAACTGTCAAAGCTACCAAATGAAAAATCAGACTGAAGCAGCATTTGAGAATGGGGAGAGGGAGTAAAGACGTGGGGCACAAAAGTGAGGGGTGGACCTAGTGGGCTGCTGTGGCAGGCTGGATGGAAAGCAGGGATACAAATCAAAGGAAACATTTCTCCAATGGTATATTTGCCAGCAGGGTACCATAAAGATGTCAAGGAGCACATACAATGCATACTGACCAGGAGTATGCAAACACTCTGGGGGATTCTTTAAGGCTAGACGAGCAGTGATTCAGTACTAGTGAACATCTCACATATGCTTTAATTCTAATACCATTCAATCCATATCAGACTGCACTGCCACTTCAGCAGCAGCTTGTCAGATATGAAGAAGAGATACAAGATATTTTTAAGAGCTTTGGCACCGACTTCACTTCCATCTTCTGTTTTAGAGAGAAATTATATTAAAACTGGGATGAGGAGGGGGGGGCTTCCATTTGCAGTATTATTGTTATTCATCTTGTACAGAAGATTGGAGAGTACAAATGCTTTCCAATTACGATCTCACATCTCAGTACTGTTCCTCCAATGGCTGCCCCTGTCAGTGCATTTATAACAGCATACTGGCATCGTCTGCTGTTTTCTGTCTTTGCTCTGCCTTAAATAATAGTGAACATTTCCCCTCTTCTGAAGTTTAAAAGTTTCTTTTTAAGAGGGAGCAGATACTGCATAGGTAAAAAGAAAAAAAACTGCAAAAAATGAAAAGATATGTAAAGGAGAAAGAAAAGGACCTTTGGAAACTTTTATAAGAATGGCATTAAGCTGAACTCATTTGCTTATTAAGATAAGCTGCCGTCTCAAAACAGAAAGGAGCGTCCTGGGTTTATACTTACTGCACAGCCATCATGTAGGGCTTTGATGTAAGGATTGTTGTCATAAGACATCTCTTCATCGTTTGAGCCTAAGAACCTTAGTGCTTTGTCGTAGCTGTCAGAAGAAGCTTCATGCCAGGCCACTGACTGATGACAGTTGTAAGTGAAGTTCTGTCGGGCGGAGGCACTCAGTAGTTTAAGGAATGTCATTTGGACCATATTAATGGAATTGCCTTCAGCATCCACGTATGAAAGCTGAAGAAATTGAAAAGCAAACAAAACAGACCCATAAACAGGCAAATAAGCATGTGCTGGATTCTCCTTTCAAAGTGCAAAACAAGATTATATTTGACACAAGTACACATTAGCAGGACTCTTCTAAATCAGCTGACACAACCCACTTTGTTGTCCTATTAAGAATGCAGGCAAGCTATGAATCAGTAAAGAGATGCGCTTTATGCAGTACAGCATGATTATGCTGCAGACTTGGAAGAACCAGGTCTTCTGGGCAACATCTTCAGTTGATCGTAACTCTGTGGCCTAGCTTGTATGTTTACCTAGGTCAAAGTTGCTTTCCTGAGGCACAAAAACATATGAATGTTTTCCTCCAGCATGGTCTTAATATACATGGGCATTTCCTGCCAGTGTGTGTGTAAGTATACACTGAGATCTGAATAATACTTATTGCCAGGAGGCCCAGAGAAGAGTGTCCTGCCCCTTTAACATAGGCTTCATGGGGTGGTATTCACTAGGTGTCTTGACTTGGATGGCCCAGCCTATCCTGATCAGATTAGATCTCCATAGCTAAGTAGTGTTAGCCTTGGTTAGTACTTAGATAGGAGACCACCAAGGAGGTCCAGT
>NW_015169180.1:876375-876969 GCF_001447785.1 Gekko japonicus | reverse complement strand
CAATGGTGAGACCTCATTTGGAATACTGTGTGCAGTTCTGGGCACCACACCTTAAAAAGGATATTATAGCTTTGGAAAAAGTGCAGAAAAGGGCAACTCGAATGATAAAAGGGTTGGAACACTTTCCCTATGAGGAAAGGTTAAAGCGCTTAGGGCTCTTTAGCTTGGAGAAAAGACGACTGAGGGGTGACATGATCGAGGTTTATAAGATTATGCATGGGAAAGAGCAGGTAGAGAAAGAGGTACTTTTCTCCCTTTCTCACAATACAAGAACTCGTGGGCACTCCATGAAACTGCAGAGCGGTCGGGTTAGAACGGATAAAAGGAAGTACTTCTTCACCCAAAGAGTGATTAACACATGGAATTCACTGCCACAGGAAGTGGTGGGTGCTACAAGCATGGACGGCTTCAAAAGGGAATTAGATAAGCATATGGAGCAGAGGTCCATCAGTGGCTATTAGCCACAAGGTATAGCTAGGGGCTCTGGGGCAAGTGATGCTCTGTCTTCTTGGTGCTTGGGGGGGGTCAACAGTGGGAGGGCTTCTAATGTCCTGGCCCCACTGCTGGCCCTCCTGAAGGCACTGGTATTTCTAG
>NW_015169180.1:827312-876295 GCF_001447785.1 Gekko japonicus | reverse complement strand
ATGTTCTGACACCCCCCCTGAATGACAGCCACTAGAGTGAAATGACAGTCCCTGGGAGGAGCAGAAGCATTCTGGGATTGGAATGAGGGCCCCCAGAATAGAATTCCATTTCCAGAATGCTGCTACTACTCCCAGGGGCTGTCATTCCATTTTGTGCCCTGTCATTCCAGTCCCAGAACACAGATTCTATTGCTAGGGACTGTCATTCTACTCTCGGGTCCATCATTCCAGTCCCAGAGCACTATTTCTATTGCCGGAAACTATCCTAGAGTATTTTGCAAAAAAACTTTCAAAAAACTTGGAAGAGATTCTATGATTGATATAATGTAAACACAACTGATGGATAAATGTAATTTGAGAACGCAGAAAAGATAAGCTTAGTAAAATAGATAATGAATTTAGAAATTTAATAAGCAGAAGGAGTGATAAAAGTCTCTTGTTATATGTTATATGTTGTTAGGGGTAGTTATGTGTTTGTATGTATGTCTGTGGTATATAATGAAAAAATAATAATAATAATGTACCTTCGGGTACTTTAAAAACAAACAAACAAACAAAAAAAACAATCCCAGAGTAGTCTATCTGGGTGTAGAGACCTTAATGGAAAAATCCATTCTGTATAGCTGGGAACTTTGGCAGCCTTGAGCTTCAAAGGGTGAGGACAGGATGGGGAGGAGGGGGGAAGAAAAGAGCTGTGAGCCTGATTAAAGCCATGGGCAGGATGCTTCTGGCCTGCGGGCCTTAAGTTTGATACCCCTGCTCTACGGCACTGCCCTAAGTTGGCTGCAACTTGATGTGATTTACTAGGTGATGGGCCTGATTAAAGCCATGGGCAGGATGCTTCTGGCCTGCGGGCCTTAAGTTTGATACCCCTGCTCTACGGCACTGCCCTAAGTTGGCTGCAACTTGATGTGATTTACTAGGTGATGTGATTTACTTTCATGCCAAGAAAAGCTTCACCTGCTCATTTCTATACATGCAACCTCTTTTCTGCGGGCTTGTTGGCAACCCTCTATATATCTATTTCTCAACAATTCCCTCTGCTTGTGGATAATTATTTCCATGAACAGGTTTTTCTACAGACTCAGGGGACTCTGTGGGTCTCCAGAAAAATCCAAGAAGTTAAAAAAAAACCTGGGAAGGGTTGAATCCCTCCCCCAACCTTTTGAAATGGCTGCCACAGGGATCTACTCCAGGCCCCGCCACATTGACAGTGAGAGAGACTGGCTGATAGCCAGAGACAGAGAGAGATAATGAGTGGGGGAATAGGGGAGGAAGCAAAAGAAGAACTGGAGACTGGGGAGGATTCTTCCTGCAGTGTGAATGGCTAAATAGCACATGGATGTTTTAAAAGGACATCTGAGCTTCTCACCCCTACCTCTTTTGCTGCGGGTGGGGCCTGAGCTTCTCCCCCCTTCCTCTTTTGTTGCGGGCTCCCCTGTCCTCTTAAAACTTTCTCGGGGGGGGGGGCTTCTAACTGCCAGCTTGAGAAAGACTGACTGGCTGAGAGCGAGAGAGGCACAGAGAGAGAGAAAGAGAGAGAGAGAATGGGTGGGGGAAGAGGGGAGGAAGCAACAGGAGAACTGGACCTGGGATTAGGGAGGATTCCTTGCTGCCACTCACCCATCTCCAGTACTGTTTTTCCTCCACCATGAATGGCTAAATAGCAGGAGGAAGTTTTAAAAGTATATCTTAGCTTGCAACTGCAAAGTCTTGAAAACAGGAAGAAAGGATCATTCTCACCCCAATCTCTGTAGCTGTAGGCTCTGCTGTCCTTTAAAACCATTCTTTACAGATTCTAACTGCTTCTCTCCCCCACCACCACCAGCTTGGGCACTGCTTCGTCCCACTGCTTCTCTCTTCTGACTGACTAGAAGCCAGAGGGAAGTTATAAAAGGACAGCTGAGTTGTCATTAATAGATGGATGGGCACAGTGACTGAGAGGTAAGGGACAGGTGGAGAGGAGGCAAGATTTCCTCCAACCGGTGTCAGTTTGTACACACCACCTTTTAAAACATTCCTTAGTAACCCTAACAGACAAATAAACTGCCAAAGACAGCTGCGGTGCTGTGGGTGAACGTGGACTCGTCTCTGGCTGAAGAAGACTGGAGCCCTGCAAGCACACAATTCTCCACGTCAAGATGAGAGACTGAACAAGCAAAGGTGCCTCAGGCTGATCCATTGATAAACCAATGGCCATTTAAACAGCTGCTTTTGGCAAGGGCACTCAGAAGGAGACTGGTACAGGACACCTGTAGCACCTCAAGACCTGCAGTGCCCAGTATGGCAATCTTTGAAATCTCACCTCACATAAACAAAGTGATTGTAATTCTCAGGCAAACTCCTCTTTGAAGCCAACTTCAGTCAGCTGGCTGACTATGCACAAGGGAACTGAGCAAGGCTAGATGGCTCTCTTTCCAGTGTTCAACAAAGAAAAAGTAAAGGGGGGGGAGGGGAAACGGTGTCAGTTTGTACACACCACCTTTTAAAACATTCCTTAGTAACCCTAACAGACAAATAAACTGCCAAAGACAGCTGCGGTGCTGTGGGTGAACGTGGACTCGTCTCTGGCTGAAGAAGACTGGAGCCCTGCAAGCACACAATTCTCCACGTCAAGATGAGAGACTGAACAAGCAAAGGTGCCTCAGGCTGATCCATTGATAAACCAATGGCCATTTAAACAGCTGCTTTTGGCAAGGGCACTCAGAAGGAGACTGGTACAGGACACCTGTAGCACCTCAAGACCTGCAGTGCCCAGTATGGCAATCTTTGAAATCTCACCTCACATAAACAAAGTGATTGTAATTCTCAGGCAAACTCCTCTTTGAAGCCAACTTCAGTCAGCTGGCTGACTATGCACAAGGGAACTGAGCAAGGCTAGATGGCTCTCTTTCCAGTGTTCAACAAAGAAAAAGTAAAGGGGGGGGAGGGGAAAAGTGAAAAGTGGGCTCAAACTGTCAACCCCTTCCCCTCACAGAAGGCTATCACAGAGCTGCCTCCTCCCTTAAGAGGGCACCACTCAGAAAAATTGAAAGAATCTCTTGCCTTTTTTGTCAGAAACAACCATCCCTCAGTACATACAGAACAATACAATGCCAAAAGTACCTCACAAAAGCAGATGCCCTGCCAAAACGAGAAAATTCAAAAAGCTAACAAATTGGTTACAGCAAGAAAGCCATTTAAACAGTAACCAACTATATTATGAAAAAGACATTAAAATACAACATTTTGTTGCCGATCCCCACTGGTAATTACTCTAGTTTTCACCACCATCTTCACTCCCCTTCCACAAAAGGGGGGGGGGATCACAATCCTGCCTTCAATACCCATGCCACCTATTATTATGAACATGGAGGATGGAAGCATGCTCACTTGCTCGTGAACCATCTATATGTGAAGAAAATTCATAGTAGGCAGCCTACCTAGGGATCAGTGATTACAAGTTATATGGAATAGACCATGGTATCAGTATTCAAGCAAATGAACAATGCCAACATGGGGATATGGGGGACTGCCTTGAAGTAGCTTGTCTCCTTTCGCCATGGTCAGGGACAGAGGGGGGCACTTGGGGAGATGGTTTCTCCGCTTTACCCTATGGTATGCAGCATCCCTCAGGGGGCGATCCTCTCCCCAATGTTATTAACATCTATATGCACTGCCTTGCCCAGTTGGTCTGGGGGTTTGGGTTGGGTTGTCACCAGTATGCTGATGACACCCAGCTGTATCTGTTATTTGTCTTTCTGATTTTAAATTTATTATTATTATTTATTTAATTTATACCCCACCCTATCCCAGAAGTGGGCTCTGGGCGGCTTACAACATAAAATCCATAAAACAATAAAAACAATGAAACAGTAGTTGTCACGATGAACCATAATAACAAACCCCATCAGATGAATATAGGTAAAACAGCAAGGCACTGGGAAGAGACCATAAACAGGGAAGGCCAGAATGATTGAACACCCGCTGCCTTCCATGAAAAGCCTGGTGGAACAGCTCCATTGTACAGGCCCTGTGGAACTGTAATAAGTCCTGCAGGGCCTTTATCTTGGGTGGGAGCATGTTCCACCAGGTTTGGGCAAGGGCCGAAAAAGCCTTGCCGTGGTTGAGGCTAAGTGGATGTCCCTTGGGCTAGGGATCACCAGGAGGTGTTGATCAAAAGAGTGTAAAGCTCTCCGGGGCTCATATAGGGTCAGGCAGTCCTGTAGGTATGATGGTCCCAGGCTGTATAGGGCTTTAAAGGTCAAGAGCATAACCCTGAACCGGGTCTGATATTTGATAGGCAGGCAGTGCAGCTGGCGCAACACTGGCTGAATATGCTCCCGTGAAGGCATCATCAGCAAGCGTGCCGCCACATTCTGCACTGGCTGCAATTTCCAGATCAGGCACAAGGTTAGTCTTGTGTAGAGTGAGTTACAGTAATCCAACCTGGAAGTGACCATTGCATGGATCACTGTAGCTATGTCCTCAGGGGCAAGATAGGAAACCAATTGCCTGAGGTGATAAAAGGCCAATCTGGCAGCCAAAGTGACCTGGGCATCCATAGTAAGTGAGGGATCCAGCATCACCCTGAGACTCCTTACCTGTGGCACTGGCACCAATGGTGCCCCACTGATGACTTGGAGCCTGATCCCAGATCCCAGTACCCCACAACTCAGGTGCAGGACCACTGTCTTCACTGGATTCAACTTCAGCCAGCTCTGCTGCAACCATCCAGCCACGGCCTCTAATGCCCTGTCCAAAATTTCTGGGGTGGCGTCTGCCCATCCATCCATCAACAGATGTTTTGACCAGGGCTTTAGAGGCTGTGGCTGGGAATCCAATTCCCAACCCTTGGCAGGTCTCCATTAATGCCAGTGCTAATGGTGAGGAGTTTAGGTGAGATCTTGGATGCCTTGCTTTCAATAGATGCCCAAACCACAAATGTTGCCAATCAGCCTTTTACCATCTTTGGCTGATCAGGCAACTGATTCTCTATCTCTCCTACCACAACTTAGCCATGGTGATCCATGCAATGGTGACCTCCAGACTGGATTATTGTAACTTGCTCTATGCTGGGCTGCCCTTGACTCTGACTCAGAAACTTCAGCCGGTGCAAAATGCGGCAGCGCATCTCCAGACAGGGATATCTCTAGCTCAAATACAGCTAGTGCACCCGACTCAGAAACTTCAGCCGGTGCAAAATGCAGCAGCGCATCTCCTGACAGGGATATCTCTGAGAGCTCATATACAGCTAGTGCTCCCCCAGCTGCATTGGCTCCCAGTTGAGTACTGGATCAGGTTCAAGGTTATAGTATTAACCTTTAAAGCCCTGTGTGCTCTGGGACCAACATAACTGCAGGACCATCTCTTCCAATACATCCACCAAAGAGCTTTACATTAATCAGAACAACATCTTCTGATGATCCCTGGCCCAAAAGACATCTGCTTAGCCTCAACCAGGGCCAGAGCCTTTCTTGTGGAACACCTTCCCAAGCTTATTACAGTTTTGGTGGAACACCCTCTCAGGCTTATTACAGTTCCGCAGGGCCTGTACAATGGGGTTGTTCCATCAGGCCTGTGGTTGAGGCAGCCGGTGTCCAATTACATCGGCCTCCCCTGCTCCACCGCACCCCTTTCTGTTTGCATTATGTCAACTTATGCCATCAGTGGTCACTGATGCCCACTTGCTCAACACTTGATCCATCTTGGGCAAGAATATAGGGCTCATCCGGGAGTTTTTGTCAGTCTATTTTGCCATCTTATGGCATTACATTATTGGGGTTTTATTTGGACTAAATTATAATTGTTTTTAATTGCTTTATTTTTGTTGTAACCCGCCCTGATCCCACGTGGGGGGAGGGTGGGATAGAAATTCAATAAATGAAATGAAATGAAAAAGGGGAAGGGAGAACTTTGAACTTTTTCAAGGGATGGGATAAAAACGTGTAGGTAAATAATTTTAGTTCTTTCTGTATCAAGGGGAAGCTAATATACGTTTGTTATTGACCATGTCCCTTCATTAGTACTTCAAATCAATTGCAGATTGCATGCATACACCTTCAGCTCAACTGGGATTGGAAAACCTGATTTTGAAAAGGAGATTTTAATGAAATAAGGCCAGCACTAGATATTGAGTAACATTTGTAGTAGCAATGTGTTTTGATGTTCAGTCATACTTTCTCTAGCAAAAGTCCCATGAAAATAATACAGTCTTCAGTAGCATATCTATTTGAAATGTAATAGCATTGCCTCGTACATTGAGAGAACCAAGACAAAAATATATCACCTAAAACAATCAATCACTTTCAGTTGAGTGTAACAAAAAAATTATATTCTAGCACATAGACTGGCCTTCCCCAAATCATGAACTCCGATGTGCTTTATTTTTTAAGCAGCTTTCCTTTTTTTAATGAAGCAATTGAGTTACATTTAAAGGTGGTCATTACATGTATTTCCTATGTCAGAAAATAATTCTTAGCTTTATAGCTTTGAAGTGAACAGGAGTGAATAGATAGATAGCCGTTGTTAATTGTTTAGGCCATGGACCGTCACAATAAAGCTGTTAGCAAAATAATGCTACAGCATTATAGGACATAATACTAAAGCATAAGCCTGCTTAAACATTTAATGGTTCCCAAGCAATCAGCTTAGGAACAAGTTTGCCCATATCTGGGCTCACAGATAAGGTGGAACTAAGGTGGCCACCAACTGCCTACCTGTGCTGGTTCATACAAATGATCTGCTTGCTCAAAACCAGGCATATGTGGTAGGGAACATTTGGTATCATATGCAAAACAAACAAACTAAAAAAACCCAACCCACAACAGAGAAAGCATAAAAGGTCTATAGCACAAATTCTACTACAAGTCCAACATACATAAGAGATCATTCCCATGCCTATGTTTTGTGGTACCCATTAGGGCTGCCAACTCTAGCTTTGGAAACTCCTAGAGATTTGGGGTGGTGTCTGGAGAGGGTGGAGCTTGGGGAAGGCAGAGGTGTGATGCCATAAATTCTGCCCTCCAAAGCTGTCCTTTCTTCTAGGGAAAAATGTTCTCTGTAGTCTGGAGATCCAGGAGAGCTCCAGGCCCCACCTGAAGGTTGGCAACCCTGTATATATCTTATCTAATGTAACCTCTTAATTTTGCCATCTATCCCATAAGGATACAGAGAAGGGAAACCCCATTAGCTTCCCTCAAATGTGGAATTCACAAGTATAACTATGGTGCTGGAGGAGACTCTTGAGAGTCCCTTGGACTGCAAGAAGAACAAATCAGTCAATCCTCAAAGAAATCAACCCTGACTGTTCCCTGGAAGGCCAGATAATGAAACTGAAGCTCAAATACTTTGGCCACCAAATGAGAAGGGAGCACTCACTGGAGAAGACCCTGATGCTGGGAAAGATTGAAGGTCAAAGAAGACGGGGACGGCAAAGGATGAGATGGTTAGACAGTGTCAGCGATGCAACGAACATGAAATTGAGCCAACTTCGGAGGACGGCGGAAGACAGGAGAGCCTGGCGGGAGATTGTCCATGGGGTCGCGAAGAGTCGGACTCGACTGTGCGACTGAACAACAACAAAGAAGTATGTTCCATTCTATTCCATGGAGCTTACTCCCAGGAAAAGGTTTTTATGGTTGCAACCCGTATGCTTAGAATAGTGTGAATTGTAAATCAACTAAGTAAATAATAATAACAAATAAATAAATAAAACAAGAGTAAGAAGTGAGAGAAAGGTATCCTTGGAGGCACTAGAGCTCTTTCTTCATGTTTCTGAACATAGCCACCTATGCTCACACACTAATGGAGACTACTGTATTTGGGTTCAGGTGTGTCTAGCATGTTGCATATTAATTTTAAAGGAAAGAAATGGCCACTTACCAGCTTGCCTCTCTTAAATTCACTAAACCAGGTTCCTGGATTTTCCTTTGGCCATGATGAAATTCTCACCTGTTTAAGAAGCACAGAAAACATGGGTGTTAACAGTGAAGACAAGAAAAGAGTGAGAATTAACAGAGTTCTATATAAAACTCTGCCAAATTAATGCCTAGTTCTAATCGTACTGGGAGAGAAATTTATATCCCGTTCTCAAATTATATTTTAAGTAACCAGATGCATTAACTGATTTTTACAAAAAGAATCAATTATAATAAAGTTTACATATCAAGTCGTCATACTGTAGAGAATGAATGTTACCCACACCAGAAACCACAAAATCAGTTTAAATTAACAGATTACAAGAGTAAAGAAATACATTCTCCTTATAGTTTAATAGCCACTAAACCTGACCTAAAGATATTTCCATATATTATCTCTTCCTAGTGCAGATCTAACTTTTCAGTGCTGCTTCTATTTTGATAAGCTGTGAGTCCCAGCAGAACATATAGATCTTTAACACTGTCTAGCTAATCTTTTTTCTGAGGTACTTTTCCCTACTTCTAGGCTCTTGTACAAAGCAGTCTAGCTGCTGTAATTATATGTAGTGCCATCATCCACTGATTACTTGAGATCAATGTAACTCACATACAACAGACGAGAAGCTCCTGAGACTTTCACTGGCAAGATTTCCTGTTTTTCTTTGAGTGGTGATGCCATCACTTTCTCCATCCTTGGTTAGCTGGATCCATATTACTACCTCTCACCTTCCCCACTCCACTCTGTTCTCACTCTCACTTATTTTCCTCTCTCTTTTCCCCTTAATCTCTCTCTGCTCTTAGCTGTCCGAGTGTGTGCAGTTTGTACTTTGTTTTTTTTTTTTGTTGATGGGCTATGTTGGGGAAGAGGGTGGGGGAGAGGGTTACAGGGAGTTCGTTGTTATAATAACTATCTCATGTGGAAAAATTGATAAGAATCTCAATAATAAAAAATATAGTTCCAATTTACAGCTTAAATCAAGTTGAATACCCCATGATAAGATCGAGGTCACCATCCCCCAAAAACACTGAGTATGAGAGCAAAACCATCACATGTGTGCAAAGTCTGCCTCCCTGCAAGACAAACATTCACCACTGGAGTTTTTAATATATCCTTGCTACTCTCACTGGGGAGGGATGCCACTGATGCAATATTTTACAGATTTTTTAGAAAAAGAGGAGCCAGTGGATATAAAAAACCCACACCATAATAATGTGGCTGTCCTGCAGAAATATCATCAAATTTCAACTAAAACAATATTTTCGGGGGGCAGTTCTATGCCCTGGCCTTCCAACAAACTCAACTGTGGTCCCAGCACTGAGGGGAGAGGGCAATGAAGGCAAGGGATTCCTTCTAAAGCAATACCCCAATAAGACACACTTACAACTCAGCTTTTGAAATAAAATTGGCCACAGCTTTATTGGTTACAGCTGTAAGAACCCTTGGCACAGCATGGGGCAACCAGACCCTGGCATCGACAGACCCGCCTACCAGTTGATGAAATTCAGCCCACCCCAGCCTGCCCGCTGGGGTAGGGGGAAGCGTGGGATGACAGGATGCTGGATTCCACCAGGACAACCACCAGGACATGGTCTCCCCAGCCACTTGAGTGTGAGGGTAACCTCTGGCAGCTCTTGTGCTGGGCATGCCCCTTGAAAAGCCTCACTCCAAGATCTCTTAAGGGGATCCTCATACACAGGGAAATGGGCATGCAAGCTGGTTTCCCCACAAATGGATCTGGCTCAATGCTAATACCACCCCCAGGTTGTGATGAAGAAACTGAAGCAAGAAGCCTCTTAACGGGAACATCACTCGTGCATCCTACCGCATCACCTCCCCCCCCCCATGGCAACAGAGCCTTATGCCCTGCATGCACCCTTCCCCAGGGAAGTAACACAAAGAGAGGGATGGATGGGAAAATTCCACATGGCCAGGTGAGTTCCCAGGTGATGTGGTGTTTAAAATCTCCCCCTGGTGGCCACCTCCACAGTCCCTTTCCCATGGCCTAGTTCCTGCCCCGGGAAGGAGGTGGGCCCAAATTTCACACTCATGCCACCACCCAGCCCCTCTGCTGACTGCATGGCCTGGCCCTCATTGCCAGATGCAGCTGGCCAGCTGTGGCTGATGTCGCCTTTGCTGGCTCTCCCCACCCTTGCAGGACTGCAAATGGGACCGGTGGGTGAGTCAGGGTCCCAGCATTGAAAAGTTCTGCCAGGTATCAGTGTCTACTAATCCAAATAACTTTAATTCCTAGAGTTCCTTATGAATAACTGTTAATATGGAAGTGGGTGGTAAGAAATATGGACAAGGATGGGTTTTCAAATGGACATCAGAATGGACATGCAATGCAACGCAACACAATTACCTGAAGATGGACTGCATTCTCAACCTCTGAATGTACATCTAGCATATAATTCCCAATCCAGGAAATAATATGCATATGTAAAACAGTTTATATGTATGGATCTCCTTAGCTGAGCAAAAGCTTATAGTGTGGATAAAACCAATGTAAATCATAGATAGAATGACAAGATTTGGCAATAAGACTGACTGGCTACTCTTTATAAGAGCAGCATTTCATATATGCATGTACAGTATAGATGATTCCACAAAGAGTTAAGTATAAAAACAATAAAAGGCTTCATTTCCCAAGGCTTAGATTGAGCTTTATGCTTGCATTAAAAATGGCTGTGCAGCTGTGGCATGACAATGAAAAATGTAGTTAGAAGCAGGTGCAGCAAGCAAACATCTGCATAAATGAGCATCTGAGTAGAATTGAGGGAGGGGCTAGGATCTTTGTTCATGTTGCATTACATTTTGCTGCCTTATTCAAGTTTATGCAAATAAAATGAAGCAATTATCATGCAAGGAGAGGCGTATGGATGAAAATGTGACAGGGTTTTTCTGTTTTAGTCCCAGTCTTGAAGCATCACAGCAGGAACAGTCAATAGTGAACACAGTAATGCTTGGTACTTACTCCTTCTGATTTCTTATCAGGATAGATGCAAGTTTCTCCACCTGCTGTGAAATTACAGTACACTTTGAACGAGTCTCCAGAACAACCCTGGTTTGGATCAATCCAATATTCTCCTGAAATGAGGAAGAAGAGAATTACTTTGAGGAATCAATCGGACTGACTCTTTTTTTTTTTATTAACAATTTTATTGTTAAAAGTAGAAAACAAGCATTAATGACAAGCTTTAGTATATTGGCAATACAGAATAAAGTGTAGTAACCATTATAATATTTTTAAACCTTATAATAGGAAATATTGCAAGCTTGAAAACCAGATGACTTTCAGAGTGTATGAGAATGTACAGTATAGATGATTCCACAAAGAGTTAAGTATAAAAACAATAAAAGGCTTCATTTCCCAAGGCTTAGATTGAGCTTTATGCTTGCATTAAAAATGGCTGTGCAGCTGTGGCATGACAATGAAAAATGTAGTTAGAAGCAGGTGCAGCAAGCAAACATCTGCATAAATGAGCATCTGAGTAGAATTGAGGGAGGGGCTTGGATCTTTGTTCATGTTGCATTACATTTTGCTTCCTTATTCAAGTTTATGCAAATAAAATGAAGCAATTATCATGCAAGGAGAGGCGTATGGATGAAAATGTGACAGGGTTTTTCTGTTTTAGTCCCAGTCTTGAAGCATCACAGCAGGAACAGTCAATAGTGAACACAGTAATGCTTGGTACTTACTCCTTCTGATTTCTTATCAGGATAGATGCAAGTTTCTCCACCTGCTGTGAAATTACAGTACACTTTGAACGAGTCTCCAGAACAACCCTGGTTTGGATCAATCCAATATTCTCCTGAAATGAGGAAGAAGAGAATTACTTTGAGGAATCAATCGGACTGACTCTTTTTTTTTTTATTAACAATTTTATTGTTAAAAGTAGAAAACAAGCATTAATGACAAGCTTTAGTATATTGGCAATACAGAATAAAGTGTAGTAACCATTATAATATTTTTAAACCTTATAATAGGAAATATTGCAAGCTTGAAAACCAGATGATTTTCAGAGTATACGAGAAAAGTAATTGTTCAGATTAAGCCACGAAGATAATAAATGAGAAATTCAGGATCAAAACAAGAACTAGGATTAAGCATAATGGATGTAGACTAAAAGATTTAGGTGCTCAACATACAAGGAAAAAAAATTAAATCCCCAATACGTAACGACGCTTATGCAAGCAACGTTAATAGCTGTGAATGACCCAACTTTTTGAATCAAGTCCATTTAATATAATCTTTCCAAGTTGGTGAGATAAAATCTTCTGAAGACAGATAATCAAGGATAGGGAACCACTTTGCACCAAAGTTAGACACCAAGGGAAATTGGACTGACTCTTGAGTCTGCTGCCATTTAAATGAGAATGCAAAAACGTTAATAATAAGAGACTTCACGTGCCTTTACAAATTAGAAGATGTTTTCAATCTTTTTCTGTTCTCAAAATATGTCCAAAATTTGTATTAGAAAAAACTGTGGCAATTAAAAAAATTAACCTTATGATAGCATTGCAATGGATTTAGAAGCTCACATAGTATCAGGCCATTATTTGGATGGCCCAGGTTAGCCTGATCTCATCAGAACACAAAACATCAACAAGGTTGGCCCTGGTTAGTACTTGGATGGGAGACCTGCAGAGGCAGGCAATGGCAAAATATCTCTGTTTGTTTCTTGCCTTGAAAAGCATGAAAGAAGCATGAAGATGTTTCCTCATATGGGGAGAAGAGGGACATTGCTTTAACAAAGAGCCTGTTGTGACACAATAGCCACAATCATTGTCTTTCACAGCATCCTAAGATGAGGTTGATAAGTAACAACCAAAAGCTATGAACTATAGATAAATTGGCTGCTATGACATACAAACTCTTATCATTAGGGACGGGCATGAACCAGGAAAGTACGGTTTGGCTCATGATTCTAAGATGAGGTTGATAAGTAACAACCAAAACCTATGAACTATAGATAAATTGGCTGCTTTGAAATACAAACTCTTATCATTAGGGATGGGCATGAACCAGGAAAATACGGTTTGGCTCAGGATTTGTGGTGTGCCCGGGTCATGATCCATGAACCATAATGAATGTTTAGTGTTTGTGATAAAGCAGAATGCCCCCCGGTGTGCTGGGATGGGCATGAACCAGGAAAATACGGTTTGGCTCAGGATTTGTGGTGTGCCCGGGTCATGATCCATGAACCATCATGAATGTTTGGTGTTTGTGATAAAGTAGAATGCCCCCCAGTGTGCTAGAGACACCAAACTCACTGGAGATCTCTGACTAACTCTCCTCTACCTGTCCTCTAAGCTTGGTAAGGATTGGATTTATGGGGTCTGAGTTAGCCCCCCCTCGAAGGTGCCCCCAAGGAAGTGCTTTCCATGGAAATGGCAGGTGCAGGTTCCCTTCATTCAATCATATATGGGAACATCTGCAGTATTTTTCTTTGTGGGTTATTTTGAAATTAACCTTGAAGCAATACTGCTGCACTATAAACCCTTTTTCATATTCCAGCAAATAATATTTTAAACATTTTAAAATATTATTTTTTGTTAAAACACTAAGCCATTTTTGATACACAGAGCCCCTTCTTGTGATGTTTAAGATTCATAAAGGGCTTTAACATTTATATTTTAACCTGTGAAAAAGGTTTTTAACATTTCATTTAGTTTTCTTTAGTGACTACATTAACCATATAACTAGAATAAATGACCTGACATTATTGCTTAGCAAATCACAACTTCAATATATTAGCCTTTGTCATGTAACATTAACATACCATCTGGGAAGTCTGGGTGACAAAGCTGTAGATCCTTGCATGTTCGGGCTGGGTTGTTTTGAGTCCCCATTGGGTATTTCATATGCTCAATATCCTGCTTCAGAGAGTTCAGTGAACCAAAGATCTCTTCCATGCCATCAGTGTAATCGAGGATAGTATCAGCTGCATCTGCTAACATGGCATCTGAAGATCTCCTGGTCTTTTTGGGTGACTGGATTGGCAAAGGTTGAATGACTTCACCTGGAGGGCCCTAGGGATAACAAAACCAATGGCCTTTTATTGTTCTTTTTTAAAGCCACACAAACAGAAACAAACCTTGAGTGGAAAGTTGAAGAGATTCTACAACTATTCTTGTAGGATGAGAAAGAAACTCCAAGGTGACTACATAAACATAGCAAGACATGAAAAATAAAACCACACATTTACAATATGTACATTAAATACATGCGTGTACAAACAGAAATGCCTAAAATTGCCTTGGAAAGATGCCCAGGCTTAGATGAACTTCTAAAAGAAATGAGAACACCAGTAATGTTTTTAAGACCGTGTATATAACATTGATTACCAAAGAAATATTTTTACTTACAGGAGGTCCAGGGGGTCCTGGTAAACCACCATCACCCTTCTGACCACTAGGACCCTGTGAAGTAATACAAGAAACTCCATATTAGCCATGCTAAAAAATCATCACACAACTTATACTGAAGCAACATAATATCAGTAGTGGAAAAGGGAGACTGGAGTTACTTACGGTTGAACCTTTAGAACCTTTTGGACCCTGCGGACCCTAAAAGAAAGATAGCACAAATATGTTATTAGATAATCCCACATTTGTGCATATGTGATAAATATGTCAATGTGGAATGAGATTCATTTGGTGCACCTACTTACAGGTAAACCTGGTGGCCCAGGAGGACCAAAAGGGCCAGCAGGGCCAGGAATTCCCTGGGGGGAAAAGTGTACAAAGTTAATTATTCTGTTCAGTCTCTGTGTTACACATTAAGCAACAAAGGAAAAACAATACTTTACTCCTGGAAAGGATTTTGTAAAAAAAGCTTGCTAACTTAGCTGGGGGCTGCTATAGATATCAAGCAAAATACACAAATGTTATGTAAGAGTGTTTCATCAATTTGGGGAGAACTTTCTGTAATTATCAAAGAAATGTTAAGGTCTGAGTCAAATAGTTTCAAAACTACAGAAAGCTCATAGTTGCTTTGTTGATGGGTACCAGAAAAGAATGAGGAAAAAATCCTCAAAAGAAGAGAGGTTAGAAAGATTTCGTATGTAACGCTGATGAAAAACATAACTGCATGTGTGAGCAGGAGGAATTAGCACAGCCTCTCACTCATTAAAAAATAGCAGCCATTTATGGCTTACTGGAATTGCAATGATCTGGGTATTATCAATAGTTCAATTTAATGAAAGTCATGAGCAACTCCTATAGAGAACAATTCTTTTGCACTTTGTGCTTGAATTTGGGAGAAAAAACAGGTTGCTTACCTGTAACTGATGATCTTCCGAGTGGTCATCTGTGCATCACACCCTGGGATATAGTGCACCTGCACTGACCCCGGTCGGTATTGTAGAAAGCTAAAGGGATTTTCACGCCCGCTCCCCCATCACGT
Organism: Gekko japonicus; assembly: GCF_001447785.1. Taxonomy (NCBI): domain Eukaryota; kingdom Metazoa; phylum Chordata; class Lepidosauria; order Squamata; family Gekkonidae; genus Gekko; species Gekko japonicus. The sequence continues at coordinate 860,988 of NW_015169180.1, read as the reverse complement.
GCTGGGCTCAGTGACTAGGGGAGGGGCACAACTATCCCACCAGTTCCTTCTGACCACTGCCCTCAGTCACAAAGTAAAAGGAAAGAACTGAAAGCAGAGGGGAAAGAGAGAGGATGGTGTGCCTGTCTTCCCACCAAAGGAGAGAGGTTAGGACGTGTCCCGGGAGAGTGAAGCATGGGGACTGAGGTTGGTACTGGGGGTGGAATTTTTGAATGAACCAAAGTTGGAGTGGTCTCATTCAAAGACTGGCAAAGACCACGACCAACGTAGTTACAGCCATGAGCCCCAACAAATGTTGTATATGCCTCACTGAAGCCGTCCTTTGTCTTCTGAGGAGGCCAGTTAGGGTGACTACGTCCTCTGCCCTTTTGGGGGGAAGGAAAGCTCTGCAGAGTGTCAAGTCTAGGATCGCGCCGATGAATTACACCTGAGTGGAAGGGGTGAGCATTGACTTTTTTAGATTTACCCGCAACCCCAGGGTTGATAGGGTGTTGAGGGTTAAAGCAATGTGTTTGAGCAAGATTGTCTCAGTCTCCACAACAACAACCAATCGTCGATGCACAGGAAAATTTGTATGCCCTGCAGCCGAAGGTGGGTCACAATGACCACCATTACCTTGGTGAAAACGCGAGGCACAGTAGAGAGTCCGGAGGCCTTTGTACTGAAAATGGTCATTGCTGACCGCAAAACGGAGGAACATCCTGTGGGATGGATGGATAGACACATGAAAATAGGCGTCCTGCAAGTCCAAGGTTACCATCCAGACTCCCTTCTCTAAAAAGGGGAAGAATAGACTGTAGAGTTGTCATGCAAAATTTCTTGTAAACAATGTATTGGTTCAGGTTTCGGAGATCCTTGATAGGAGGGAGGCCTCCGTCCTTCTTTGGAATGATAAAGTAACGAGAATAGAAACCTAGGCGTTGTTGCGGTACTGGAACCGGTTCTATAGCATCCTTGTAAAGGAGGTTTTTATCTCATCCAGAAGCGGAGGTGATGATGGAGTGAGTATGAAGTGTGAGCTGTTGGGGACTTGCATGAACTCTATGAGGTATCTCTCACGGATCACTGAGAGGACCCACCAATCCGACGTTATCAATGCCAGGCCGACAGGTAAGGGGAAAGGTGAGTGGGACAACAGGGCAATGGATCGGAGTCAAAGGCTCTGTTTGGAGTTTTTCTGGGGCTTAGCCCTAGGTTGTGATGCTGCAAATTTGGTCTTATTCCCATAGGGATGGGAAGAAGTGCCAGGCAACCTCTGCCACTGTGGTTCGGGAGAGGATTTAAACAAAGGCTTGCGAGACCACGATTTATTCCAGGACTTTCCTCTAGATTGCTTGGAAGTCGTCGTGTCTCCCAGATTGCGAGACGTTTTAAGACTTTTGTCAAGATCCTGGAGAACGGAATCAGTTGTAGAGCTGAAGAGCCCATCAGCCTCAAAGGGAAGATCTTCAGTGACTAACTTAGTGTCCTGCTGCAAGGCTGTGGCACGTAGCCAGGCATGGTGATGTAAAGCAACAGCAGAAGTGAGGGTCTTAGATGCCACATCTAAACTGCGTTTTGCTGCATTAAACTGGTGTTTAGCCACTAGCATATCTTCCTTTTGTATGTGTCTAGCTTGGAAGTTGTAGTCCTCAGGGAGGGCCACAAGGAATTCTGACATTTGCTCCCAAAGAGCATACTGGTATCTGCCCATAGAGGCCATGTAATTAGAGGCTTTGGTGTCCAGTGCTTTAGTAGAATAAAATTTCCTGCCAAAAGAGTCCAGCTTCCTGCCTTCTTTGTCAGATGGGATGGAGTGGCTGCGTTTCCCCTTTGATGAGGAGGTGACAATCACTGAATTAGGCTTAGGATGAATAAAAATTCAGCTCCCATTTCCTGTACTTTATATATGTGGTCCATCCTCCTGTTGGAGATGGGAACAGAGGTGGGGTGTGCCCAGGGGGCTTTAGCCATTTGTAAAAGGACAGATGTCATGGATAGGGTGATCGCAGTCAATGTGTCCATCTGGATGATGTCAAAGATGGAGTCAGTAACGACGGGTAGAGGTTGGATAGTCGGAAGTGCTAGTGTGTTTGCCATTCATTTAACAAAGTCCCCATAAGACAACGTCTTCCAATGGAGATATAGGAAGATCGTCCTCCACCTGTTGGGGAGGGGACTGTTCAAGTTTAATGGGAACATCCTCATCACCAGAATGGGAGTTCTCAGAAGAGCCAGAGCACTCTGAAGGATCAGAGAATAGTGCCGGGCGAATCTGTGTCGATTGTATCAGTTCCAACTGGTCCTTGGGCTGCTTTGGTACTGATGGTGTAGGTTTGTTCATCGGTACAGAAAGTTGCAGTTTCACGAACTCCGGTGTTGGAGAAACTTCTCGATATCGAGACAGCCTGGATGAAGCCGACTGTCGATCCCAATCCATGGGTGGTCGCAGGGGAAACTAGGGCATGCCCCCAGGGAACAGGTACACCCCATACAAGTATTGCCACTGGCATCAGTCCCAGGAGGGAGATTGGAGTTGTTCGGGTGATCGATCCTGATTATCAGAGTCCTGCTGGTGTGGGTAAGCCCTATCCACTCCCGAGTGTAGACTCTGGAGACTTGGAGAGCGGGAGATCTGCGTCAGGTCCATGTCATGCTCAGAGTCCGTAAGCTGGATGGGTCGTAGGGAGGGTGAAGAAGGTGCACCCTGTAGCTGCCCATGGCCTGAAGAGTCAAGCCAACCGGCTGCATCTGCCTTCATCCCCGCCGTCCAGCGTTGGGGAGTCAGAGACTTGGCTGAAGAGCCCTTCTTATGCTTCTTGTGCTTGACAGGCTGATCGTATCTGCCCACCTGGGTTTTCTTCATGGGTGTATGGGCTGAGGACTGCGAAGCCAGGATCGAGCGTTTCAGCAGTGAGCGATCGGCATTGGGTGGGCTCAGTGTCAGAGACCGTTCTGGCATTGATCCCGACACCAAGGTCGACATAGAGGCATGTCCCGATGTCTCCTGCGATGGCACCATAGGTGAAAGAGCCCGTTCAAGTAGCACCACATGGAGTCTAACTGCCCGATTCTTCCTCGTTTGCCAGGAGAATTTGGTACAGTGGGCGCAGGAGTCGACTCAGTGCGATTCCCCAAGGCACAATAAATAAAGGGAGTGTCCATCTGGGGGGGGGAAGTGCTAGTGTGTTTGCCATTCGTTTAACAAAGTCCCCATAAGACTTAACGTCTTCCAATGAAGATATAGGAAGATCCTCCTCCACCTGTTGGGGAGGGGACTGTTCAAGTTGAATGGGAACATCCTCATCATCAGAATGGGAGTTCTCAGAAGAGCCAGAGCGCTCTGAAGGATCAGAGAATGGTGTCGGGCGAATCTGTGTCGATTGTATCAGTTCCAACTGGTCCTTGGGCTGCTTTGGTATCGATGGTGTAGGTTTGTTCATCGGTACCGAAAGTTGCAGTTTCGCGAACTCTGGTGTCAGAGAAACTTCTCGATATCGAGACAGCCTGGATGAAACTGACTGTCAATCCCAATCCATGGGTGGTCGCGGGGGAAACTAGGGCATGCCCCCAGGGAACAGGTACACCGCATACAAATATTGCCACTGGCATCGGTTTCAGGAGGGAGGTTGGAGTTGTTTGGGTGAGAAAGATTGGATCCTGATTATCAGAGTCCTGCTGGGGCGGGTAAGCCCTATCCACTCCCTGATCAGAGTGTAGACTCTGGAGACTTGGAGAACGGGAGATCTGCGTCAGGTCCATGTCATGCTCAGAGTCCGTGAGCTGGATGGGTCGTAGGGAGGGTGAAGAAGGTGCACCCTGTAGCTGCCCATGGCCTGAAGAGTCAAGCCAAGCGGCTGCATCTGCCTTCACCCCCGCCGTCCGGCGTTGGGGAGTCAGAGACTTGGCGGAAGAGCTTATGCTTCTTGTGCTTGTCAAGCCGATTGTATCTGCCCACCTGGGTTTTCTTCATGGGTGTATGGGCTGAGGACTGCAAAGCCAGGATCGAGCGTTTCAGCACCGAGCAATCGGCATTGGGTGGGCTCAGCGTCGGAGACCATTCCTGCATTGACCCCGACACCGAGGTTGACATAGAGGCATGTCCCGATGACTCCTGTGATGGCGCCATAGGTGAAAGAGCCCATTGAAGTAGCACCACACGGAGTCTAGCTGCCCGATTCTTCCTCGTTTGCCGGGAGAATTTGGTACAGTGGGCGCAGGAGTTGACTCAGTGCGATTCCCCAAGGCACAATAAATAAAGGGAGTGTCTGTCGGGGGGGGGGGCAAGCTTACTGCTGAACTCCCAGCACCGCCGAAAGAAACCCCACCATTTGGCCATAGGCCAGAAAAGAGGGGGGTAGAGAAAAAATGTCTGCCGAAGCAGACAGTCGAAGAAAGAAATTCCTAACTAAAACTACAACAAAAAACTAGCTAACTACACATTTTAGAAAGGGAGAGAAGGAGGCCGAAGCCAAAGTCCTTTTTACCGACCGAGGTGTAGAAGGTCCTACCAGCGCGGTGGTCAGAAGAAAACTGGTGAGATAGTCGTGGCCCTCCCCTAGTCATGTGCACTGAGCCTGGCACGTGATGGGTGAGCGGGTGTGAAAATCCCTTTAGCTTTCTACAACACCGATCGGGGTTGGTGCAGGCGCACTATATCCCAGAGTGTGATGCACAGAGACCACGAAGAAGATTAATTGCTTTTCTCCGTGTTGTTGTGATTTCTTTTATACGGTTTTGTAATTTTTGCATAGTTTTTTATTTAAAAAAATCCAAAACAAGATAAGAAAGAATCTACTCAACTGAGTTCTCCTGTACAAACTGCATAAACGTAAGGCAGCTGTCCTAGTACATTTTGTATCTTACATGGACTTGTATTTTTAAGTAATTCACTATAAAACTTTATAGATAGGTAGACTGAATGGTGGCCCTACTTGTGTCTTTTCAGATGGTAGTTCTTTCAAGCTGAACAGTTTCAAAAAACAAAAACAAACAACTCCCCTCCAAGTTCTAAGTAGGCTACGGAAGGTGAAAAATGAATACATATATATGAAACAATATATTAGGAAAAGATGAGAAAGATTGGAGGAATATTTTTTTTTAACTCACTGCATCTCCTTTTGTTCCAGGGGTTCCCTGGGTGCCGGGAAGACCCCTGTCACCCTTTTCCCCCTGTTCTCCTGGAGGTCCAATCAGGCCAATCAAACCAGGATGTCCCTAAAAATATATAAAACATTAAGAGTGAAATAATACATCTGAAAGCACATCGAGTAAAATAATTATTACCTTGTGAAAGAATGTAGTATGAAGCTGTTATTGCAAAGTCTTCATATGCTAAGCAGTATATTTTTTGCTTACCTTTTCACCTTTGGATCCTGGGTCACCTTTTAGTCCAGGCAAGCCAGGTGGACCCTAGAAATGTCAAAGAAAATGTTGTTAAATGAATACAAGACTGCCTTTTGTAGTTCATGATATTTACCTGAAGGGTTGTTTTATTTTTTTTGAGATGCAGACAGAATCACATTCTGAAGCATTCAATAGACGATGTCAGGCCATGCATCAAAGGGCAAAAGGTGACCTTTAAAAACGTGCCCTTACAATGTGCTTATCACAGGAGGTCATTGCACTAATGGCATGCATGATTTTGACCCCACCTTAAAGGGCATCTGAAATCTTCCCGGAGCAATGAGAAGGCTTACTAATGTATGAGCCATTTAAATGAGTATTCTGATACATTCTTGGGATTTTAACTTTATTTTGCTTATGTTTTATTTAAAGAGCACTAGCAACACAAACAGGCTTTCATGTGTGGTTCATCCTTCTAGGTAAAACAAAACCATAAGGGCAATAAATGGCATATGATCAATAATACTATCTCTGCCACTGCCCCTCCCTGCTACCCACCAAACTGGTGATCCTCTGACAGTCCTAATCACATGTTTGTTGAAAGAAAAGGAGATCTTTCAATATACAGACAAGGATCTTGGGATCATAGTTTATGTCTTTTCCCCTTTTTGATGAATTTGGAGTAATCTAAGGGTGTTTTTTTTGGGGGGGGTCTTCTTCAAGTAAAATTGCTGGAGACCAAAGGGGAAGCTAAATGAAAAACAAAGCAAAAATATGGCCTTTATAGTTCTGCCTTGATCCAGTTCCTTCAGCAACATAGAGTAGTTAAGTCTAGAACCCCAAACAGGTTCTGATTTATACAGGAAAACATTCTCTCTCACGATTCTCACAACCAATATAAATGTTTGGAGCATATTCTAATGACAGACCTTCCACAGAATTTTCTTGGCACCTCTCCTTGATAAATTTTCATGACATATTCCTTACAAGCATATAAGGGAAGTGTGTTAGTTAGACATTTAATCATTAGGGGAGAAAGCTCATACATCTATTTAAGAACAGTTGGACTGAGGTTATTCTAATGACAATTAGAAGGGAAATATTAGGACAGGGGAGATAATATATGAAGATTTCATCATTACTGGCTGATTGTTCTAGTTAAGTAATTTCTTAGTTTTATTCCCTACAACTAGGGTTGGAAAAAAATTCATCTACAAGTTTGATAAATCTATTCAAATTTTCAGGAAGGATATTGCTGATATTATTTAATTTGTACAACATTATGTGGGGAAAAAACTATACTGGCAAACGATTGGTTGGGAAAGTTCCATTTATTAACATGTATTAATTACTCTTTCCACATGAACTTGTAAATGTTTAAAGGGTCCTAATGGAGAGGGTCCATTTTATATCAACATAGTAAGCACCGCAGATACAGGATGCTCCAAAAACAGAGCCACAACTGCCTGTAGATCTCTGGTATTGACAGTGCACTGTACCATCAATCACATGTCATGCCCAAGACCTGGAGTCATAAGGATATGTCTGGTTTGCACGAGGTCTTGCTGTATATTTGCAAACACCTCCAGTCTGGCTTGATGAGATACAATGATGCTACTTTGCCATGTGATACAATGGATGCTTCTATGCATATATGGGGAATGGCAAGCCTCAGTATGGCTCCAGTACTTACCAGAGCCTGTCAGACCTTTTGCTGCATTCTGTTAAGTTCTGGGATCAGTTTGTACCCAATTTCATTCCAAGAACAATAACAAAAATCAAGCAGACATGTCCATTAGGCTTTAATCTGATAGCATCCTTAATACAGGGTATATAATTTAAGAACTCTTTTTTAAAAAAATAAATCCCACAAAGAAATGTACTCACCATAGGACCGGGTGGGCCATCTTGACCGGGTGTTCCAGGTAGACCTTGTTCACCCTACGAGGAAGACACAATTTAGAATTCTTTTGTAAGAGCACATTATGGAAAACATGAAGAAAGCAATTAAAAATGTCACAGTCACCACAGGCCACAACTCACCACAGGTCCAGGAATACCCCGAAGTCCCTCTGGGCCCGGTTTCCCTGCAGGACCCTGAGGTCCAACTGGGCCTGTTTTTCCTGGAGCACCTTCTGCACCAGGTTCACCCTGTAGAAATATACCAGGTGAACAAAGTTACATTAATTGATTATCTAAGTGTAGGAATAAAGATAAAGAGAGTGAGAGAATAAGACATTCCTTGTGTTCAGGCTAAGAATTCAGCACTCCAAAGTCCAAGACCTTACGGGTGTGAAGACTGAGGAAGCTTGTCATTGCTTCTGGTGGTTTGACGCATTGGTCAGTTTCTATGTGTGTTTAGAGCAAAGAAGTGAAGTGTGAATTTAACTGGTCTATTTTCAGTAAGAATCATCTCTCCTACAGTGATAGGGCTGTAAACTCTATTTTTCATGATCTATCTGGTAAATGTAAAAAAATGCTGTGTGTCTACGTGGTTCTGCCACCTTAATTTTCTTCTAGCATGATTAGCTCTAGACCTAGGTCACCAACAAAACTATCTATTTTTATTTTGTTGTTACGGCCAATTCACAGAGACTTGTTTCTCATGTGATAATGCCAAATATGGCATAGCGTTCAATGCAGATGCAGTGGACATAGCTCATGTAGACACACTGACAAAGCAATGTGGCTGCATGATAAATCACTCATGTCATAATTCAACCAAATCACTACCTTTAGTGCATTCCATTATCCTTCATTTAGGATGTTAAAGATCAGAGAAGAAGAGACAAAAAGATGACATCTCTACAGCTGGCACCAACCACAAAATCTCAGAAACAATAAGCTTATTTCTGTAGCATGAAAAACAAGTTTACCTTTGCACCTTTTTCTCCTTGCCTTCCTTCTGCCCCAGCTGCTCCTGGAGGTCCCTGTCAGAAAGGGAAGAAAATGATGCGAATGAGAAAAGCGCTTGCTCACACATTCCTTCTAGCCATGGCTGACTGTCAAGTACCTATCAATAAGACAGTAAAACAGAGCAGTCATAGACATGGCAGGATTTTCTACTTACTCAGAGGGCTCCATAGGTATGAAAAAACCCTTAGATAATTAAAAAGACATCACACACACCCCAGCACACATACACCATAGTCTGATGAACACACTTAGAGGACTGTAAGAAACAAGGAATACTGAGGAGAGTTGACAGGCAGTTGAAGGAGGAGAAGGAAAACAAAGCAGGATGAGGAAAGTCCCTCAAGTCCCTAAAGTATCCTGGAGCAGCAGGATTTGTGTCAAAAACATTTCCCAATTGCTTCCTCTTTCCTTGATTCTTCAAAGGCTCCCCTATACCATCATATATATTTCTATAATAATATTCATTTTGATAACATAAAAGGCAGCAGAGTGTACAAATTAGCTCCTCAAAAGACCAACAAACCAAAGGCTCATTGGAAAAGAAATAAGTTCTGAGAACTGTGCCTGATGGGCAGCTGTGGAGTAGAATTCGATGGGTATGGTACAACCATAGGGAATGACCTACTTAAGGCAGATTTTCTCCAGTACACACACACACACACACACACACACACATTGCATTGTGTTGAAGGTCTGATCCCAGAGCCAAGACTTCAGGTGTGTGTGAGAGAAAATAGATTTATACCCTGTCCTTCACTCAGAGTCTCAGAGTGGCTTACAATCTCCTTCCCTTCCTCTCCCCACAACAGACACCCTGTGAGGTAGGTGGGGCTGAGAGAGCTCTCTGAGAATGTCTCTTGAAAGAACAGCTCAGAGAGAACTGTGGCTGACCAAAGGTCACCCAGCTGGGCTGCATGTGGAGGAGTGAGGAATCAAACCTGGTTCTCCAGATTAGAGTCCGCCACTCTGGACTGTGTTTTATATGACTGATCATCAGTGTAGCTGAACCTTGCACTCTCCACTCTCTTCTTCCTCCTTCTGAACTGATGATCAGTAGTACTGAGAATGCTTCAAGGTCGAGCTACAGCAAATAAAATTGTTGTCAAAAGAAATATAGTTAATCTGCAGTCTACATAATAATATAATTAAAAACATAGGGCCTGAATATCAGGCTACATTAAGAGTAATCAAGAATAAGATTTACTTAATCTGTTATAATATCCTATACAAAGTTGATGATAAATATCAAATGACCAACACAAGACCATACGTGTTTCAGCCTCAAAGGCCTTCTTCATTGGTAGGGTTGCCAGGTCCCCTTGCTATGCTGGCAGGGGGATTTGGGGATCCTTCCAGGACATCACTGATGTGATGATGTCACCTGGAAGTGACGTCATCATGTTGGCCACATCGCATAGTGACACTGGTTTAAGGGCAAAACCTATGATTTTAAGCCAAATTTACCATAGAGTTTTGCCCTCAAACCAGAGCATCACATGCTTCATCCTGGACATGATGATGTAACTTCTGGGTGACATCATCACGTCGGGGACATTGCACCTGTTTGGGGGCGGGGTTTCCCCCACTGACCAGCTGGCCTGAGGTAGGCAGAAGCTCTGAAAAGTGGGGGAACCCCAGCTGGGACCTAGGGACTGGCAACCCTATTCAGTGGTTAATAGTATACAACATAGTTCTCAGAAATACATCTGGAAAATAAACAATATAAATCAATCCTGAAAAATAAACAATATAAATCAATACCAGATTATAATATCAATGGAAGATTTGTGTGTGAGTATAGTTACTGTGTGAAAGGATCCATAGTTTGCTTTATAAGCTAACATCAAACCACATGATATATGAGACAACATCACCAATGTTCCCTCTAAGCTGCAGAGCCTTGTGAGCAAAAATGCTACTTTGTGAGCTACCAGCATTAAAGTTCTGAGCGGGTGATTTGACTACTGCATAAATTAGTTTGCTCTGGAGCCCATCCTTCCTGAGCAAACACAAAAATGTGTGAGCCAGAGGCTAAAACCCTGTGAGCTACCTCACACTAGCTCAGCTTAGGGGGAACACTGAACATCACCTGGTCAGGGTTGATTTATATTGTTTATTTTCCATATGTGTTTCTGAGAACTATGTTGTATACTACTGACCACTGTGTTGGTCATTTGATATTTATCATCAGCTTTGTACAGGAATTTACAACACCTTATGTAAATCTTATTCTTGATGACTCTTAACTTAGAGTGAATTAATTAAGAACCCTTGAAGCATTCACAGTACATTTCAGTTGAATTAGTGTCCCCCTTTGTTTGATGAGTAGTATTGACCACTGTCTGACCTGGACTTTGTATATCCAACCTTGGCTTCTGAGTCAAACTATTAAGCACGAGGACATGTGTGCAGAGGGAAGGAAAGTGAGGGAGAGTGCTCCTTTCCTTAGGCCAAGTAGCCACCGGGCCCCCGCCTGCTTAGACTATGCAGCAGAGGGAAGGAGAGACAGCAAGGTCTGTTTCCACCAATTTGCATTAGCTGCCTTGAGTCCTCCCCCCCTTTTTTTAAAAAGGCAGGATATGAACAGCATACATTAATTTCTGTACACATTTCCACTTATTTGATCAAAGCAACTATCAGCACTGCAAATGCAAATTATAGCAAGTGGATCCATCTATCAGCAAGAAGTCAAATAGCGATGGAGTTTCTTGGCGATGAACTGATCTATTGTGCTGCACACTTTCTGTGTGGAACAGCTCTTTCCACACACAATGAGCTTAAAAATATACAAACAAATATAAAAGGTCTCCAGATTACATGCAAAATGAAAAGAACATCTCCCCAAATGAAGAGGAGAAAATCTGTTCATCATGGTCAGATATAATACACACACAAGTGCCTTTGTGAACAAATAAAACACCATTAACACAAGATACTCCATGGCTTTTCCTCTACAGATATCTTCAGATATCCTCTACAGATAGTGCAGGAAAGCACAGTATTATCTATTATTGTGAGTAAACTTATGTCTGTGTTGACTACAATGAGATTTTGGAAGCTCTAAATTCTCTTCTTTAATATATGCATCTATTTGATTAGACAGAATGTCAGTCTAGAAATTGCTGCATTCCAGTTCTCAAAGACAGTTAAAGAATGGTTTTATTCCACTGTTTTCATGATACACATATTTTGGCAAAGCAGATGAGACTCAAAGCCAATGGCTCATTATTTAATTAGCAGCTGTGCCAGCACTTTTCATCCATAATCTTTTTGAAGGGTTAAATTGAGGCCTTAACCAAGAAAGCCACAGAACACACTATCTGAATTTGGCAATAGGCCCTTCTTAAAGTGAAATGTACTCTTGTACACGTTATGTCTAAAGCCTTATTCACGTAATTCAAAAGTGATCAATATGATGCAAACACAAATAAAAAGGTCAAATGATAAAACCACTAAAGGCCTTCCAGAAGAGAACACATTTTAATAGCTTCTGGAAAACCAAAAGCGAAGAGGTCTGGTAAATTTCTTAAGATAGTGATCTCCACAGAATGGAGATTACAACAACAAAAAAAAGCCCTACTCCATATATCTTTCATCCTAGATTTTTTCGTGGATGGCACACGGAGCAGGGTTTTACTCTTAAACCAGCTGTTCTGTTGCTGCCATCAAGTCTCCATATTTATTTGCCTTTTTTCTTTTCTCTTCCATATCAAGATCCATCATCAGCTCATCCTTGTCTCTTGTACCCATGCGAGACCCAGGAAGTGTGGTTTTATACTATTTTCGACACAAAAGCTGAGAACCAGCAAAAGGGGGCAAAGTACACACAGATTGATTCAAACAAAACTCACCAGAAATACAAGAACAGTCCAGAAATAAAGAGATGCACTGAAGCACCGAGGTTTTAAAACTCTTAATCAGAACTTCCTCGCAAATTAGTTAGCATATATTTTACACAAGATTCTTATTGCATCAACATTCCTTTTAAACTAAAAACTAGTTATTTCAGTCCTTTTAGGTTTCCTTTTCATATGATTTGAAACAGGATAGTTTGGGACTACCTGCTGTTTTTCAGTTTTCGCTTAGGTAATCTAGATTGCCTAGGTAATCTAGACTGTCTCCTTCCATATCCTTGCTTGATTAAGAAGCCTTCCCCTTCTTAAATGGTACACACTGTTGGAATATTTGAATTTCATTACAGGCATTCCAGTATTCAATGCTATTTTGTGTAGTGTCCTTGTTATTATTTTACAACAACAAAGGCACAGCACACAGTAAAAAGTGACACAAAACTAGCAAAACAAGCAAAAACAACTGTGTGCTATATTTCCTGCAACATATTCATAAAGGAGACTTCATTTAAAGTGTAATATATTTATTATATGAAGTCAATATGCCCATACAATCCATCATAGGAAAATACAGAGGCCAAAGAGTAAATATACAAAATTATAGAGAGAGAGAGTCCAACACTTTTCCCAGGTAATTTTTCAGTGTTTCAGACCTCTGTTCCTTCCTCAGGAGCAAAGAACCACTGCTGAGAATCCCTTTTCAGTTCCCTACAAGGTAATGTTTTTCTATTATTTCTATTATTGTTGAACAAGGTCTCCCTAGCTCTAAACAGCACCTTTATAGGCATACTGACGTAATATATCTATTACATTATATCATAAAGCTGTCTCTATGAATATGTTGTGGGAAATATAGCACACAGTTGTTTTGCTTGTTTTGCTTGTTTTGCTGGTTTTGTGTCACTTGTTATTATTTTGACTGTTTGGGTGTGTTCAATTCACCCCAATACTCTGTTGCTGTTCAATATATTATATATTTATTAAGGAGATTTTATACCGCTTCTCCTGAGTCCTGAAGCACTGGATTTAAGTTCTCTGATCTCTTTCCACTTGATTAAGGACTCCACACATTGTCATAGATCCTCAAATTGTAGTGTGATGGTCTTTGTTCAGATTTAAACACGTCTTTCTCTAGTCAGGCGCTAATATTTAAGCCAGAAGTTCCTAGATGCAAAAGGCAGCTTGGCTTTTATAGTGTGAAATTGGGTTTCATATTGAAAAAGGTGCTCATTCACAGAAATATGTGTCTAACATTCATATTGCAGACTACTCATGGTCAGTGTTCCCTCTAAACTGTGTGTGTGAGCGATTACTTAGCACAGGAAACCCCACTCAGTAGCAATCTTGGACCACGCAGGGTCTTGCACTTCCCCTTTTTTAAATTACAGTAGTTACATTCTGCTCAGTAGGAGGGAAGAACTGAAGGAATATTGTCCATATTTTTTCCTGGGAAAAACTGTGTCCATGGTAATACTGCATATAAAAGGATTTCCTCATTTGCAATAATATTAAAAATAGCTCTGTAGATATTATCCCATTATGTTAAATACTAGCCTCAATTTTGCATTAAATGGGAATTCTTTCACTTAAATTCACTTGGAATTTCTGATTCACAGTGAATTTCAGGACTAGGATTAATATTTTTAAAAAAACTTTAATGCTCATTCCAAATATGTTTACTTATCAAACATGTTAATAAAAGTAGCATAAAATGTACTTGGGATAATTATAAGGACAGGAAAAACTTTTGCATGGATTACATTTTTATCTATATATGTACAACCATACATTAAAGTGTTAAGTGTGAATGGGTGTTTGAAAATATGTACATCCATCAGCTGACATTGGTTGTATGTTACTGAGCATACTGAGCAGATCCACAGCTCTTGCTTCATAACAGAATCATATGCCGTGACAAAGCAATTAACAAATCCTATTTACCTCCCAAGACCCACTTCAAGCAGGTTTCTAAAAGGGTTAAAGCAACTATCTTCTTACATGAAAAGCCATGAAAGAACTTCACAATAATTATAAATAGTTTTTTTTCCTAATCTAGGGATGCAGCTGCAACATCAATTAGCAGAGCTTAAGAACACTGTGATCGCTAAATTATAAGTACAATGAATCATGATTACTAAACAAAGGGGGTACATTCGTTATCAAACAGTGCCAATTCTGCATTGAATGTGAAGTGGATACATGAGCAGCTCTTGTAACACCCTGATTGCTGGCATTTCACAGATGGTACTTCTGCAAAAGAAAGACAGCTAATTGTCATTTATTTTACTCTCCCACATTTTTTTTAAAGGATTTGGTAAAATTTTAACTGGCATAAAAGATCTCATAAAGAAGAAAATGAAATTAATATATGAGCCCAATCCCTTCTCAGCTCTAATATAGCTGTAATAATAGCCAATGCACCTAGTCAACTGAACAGGACTGGTGGGGAATGAATCCAGGTGTGCATCAGCAGCCCTCAACAAGAGCAGGTTACCAGTATAAAGTGCTGCTTATGTACTTGAATCTTTTGTTGTAGGATTGAGAGGCTCCTTTTAATCATGATAATATTTATTCTTTTATGTTACACTTGGATGTGGATGCATTTATCAAATCTATACATTTTGCGCAGTAGTCAACAAAATGGATTAAAAAATCTAATTTGGTCCATTGTATGTTACCTTTGTCTCATTCGTCAGCTGAAAGATTTCCTTGAAAATATGTTACAAATGCTATTCAGAGCCATCAGTCAGCTGACTGAAAACAGGCACTTTTAAAGACAGTATCATTTGTTATTTACAAGAAATATAAATATAACACAGACATTTGTTACAATCAAATAACTGTTTGCCATATTATGAGTTTTTCTGTGTACATTTACTCAAGGAAAGGAATTCCACCTCATTTACAAGTGCTAGAGATATCCTGCTGAGGTAGCAATATGACCCTAATGGAAAAAGAAGCCCAGCATAAATCATTGTTGGATCCCTCCCCCCAGTGTTTCATGTAATTCTACAAGACATATGAAGAGGTCTAGCATTTACCTGACCAAGCATTCTCCCTTGGTTCCAAGGTTTAAAAATGGAAGGCATATCCTACATATAGGCCCCGGTCACACGGGCAGGAAACTGCGGGGGGGGGGGAGCGTGGCTGTTTGCCCCGGGGCAAACTAACATGCAGTAAAGCGATCATACCTCCTGTGGAGGTTCTGTGGAGGTACCGTGGAGCTTCCGTGGTTACGGAGAGGCGTCGATCACAACACATGCCTGTGTGCAACAAAGAAGCGCGCGGCGCGGCGAACTGGTTTTCTTTTTTTTGTGTATACTACGAATCTGCATGCTCCGTTGGGTGCGTGTGCGCAACCACGGAGACTTGGGGAAAAAAAAACCCCTTCTTCGCAAGGGGACATGGGCGGGCGCCGGATGCCACCGGAAACGTGATCAGACACCCGCCCTTGCCCCGCAGTTTCCGGAAACTAGTACCTCCGAGGTACTAGTTTTTTGCTGCGCGTTTTCGGGAGGAAGCCTCGGTTGTGCCACAGAAGCGCTACGCTCCCCAGATGTGCTGGTGAGATCGCGCCCGGAAACTCCGCCTGTCTTCCGTATCTCTTGCGTGGCTAATGTTGCGTGTGACCGCAGCCATTGTCAGAATACATACCCTCATACAACCATGTGTGCGCATCTTGTCACACTGTATTCTCAAGAACTTGGAGATTCCTTGGCAGCCAAGGTTTCCTTATTAAGAAGATGGTACACAAGCTTCCCAAAAGGTAATCTGACCAATTATCCATCTTCCTTTGTTCTGTGACACAAGGAACTACTGTGTATTTAAAGGCACATTCTTGTTTCCTACAGAGTGAAATTGCCCTTACAAGGCAAGCCTGATCTCAGAAGCTAAACAGGGCTGGCCCTGGTTAGTATTTAAATGGGGACTACCAAGGAATACCAGGGTTGCTTCACAGAGATAGACAATGGTAAATTACCTCTGAACATCTCTTGCCTTGAAAACCCTTCGTGGTTGCCATAAATCAGCCGTGCCTTGACAGCCCCCTCCCAAGAGTGAAACTGAGAAATCTTTTTCAACCTGCAAAATATTTCTCTTTGATATATGAATTTGAAGTGGACAGCATCCCATAAAATAATAAAGAATTTTAGGGAGGACCTGTGGATCCGTGGTACAGTATAAGCCTTGAATTGCTCAATTGAAAAGGCTCAATCCTTTGCCTCTCCAGATAAAGAATTTTAGGTAGCAGATATTGGATAAGACTCTACTGCATGAAATCTTGGAGAGCTGATACCAGTCAATGTACATGATGCTGAGCCAGATCAGGGGCCTGCAATTTATGGTTCCTGAACCAAATATGGCTCAGTACAGAACCAAACATGGCTCTTTTAAAACAAACCTTTAAATTAAGGCATATTGGATGGGTTGGCATGCAAGAATAACTGGTATGAGAAGGAGTGGCAGGCAAATATATTTTTTCCTGGGATTCAAGAGCGTCTTAGTGATGCTTTACAGAAAGAGGAATTATAGAGTTAAGTAATTGCCAGTAATCCAAGCTGCCAGTAATTCAAGTGCAAACAATGCACAGATTTATGCCAGTGCTCTAAAACAATCTTGTGAGATCCTATGTGTGCTACAAAAGACTTGCAAAAACTACTTGGGAACAGTGATCATAATGTTGTTGAGTTCAACATTTGTACAAATAGGGAATTGGCCAAAAAGACTCACACAACCACTTTTAACTTTAAAAGGGGTAATTTTTACTCCGAGGTCACTACGGAGTCTCACCGGGTTATGTCGATCTGGTTTTCAGCCAAAGCAATTGCTCCTCCCTGCCCCCAAGCCGCTGTGAGCGATAAGCAGACAACTGGAGACGAATTCTTCCACCCCCAGTTTTTCTGCGATCATGGCTGCGGTCACACGGAGCATAAGCCACGCTTCAGAGACGGAAGAGAGGCGGAGTTTCCTGGCGCGATCACAGGGCAACATCTGGCAAGTGTAGAGCTCCCGTCGGTAACCCGTGGCTAAACGCCAAAGCAGCGCAGTGAAAAACTAGTACCGTGGAGGTACTAGTTTCCAGAAACCGCGGGGCAAGGGCGGGCGTATGACCGTGTTTCCGGAGGAAGTTCCAGCGCACGCCCATGTTCCCTAGCTACAAGGTGTTGTTTTTTTCGAGTCTCCACGATTGCGCACAAGCACCAAACGGAGCATGCGCAAACGGATGTTTAATAAAAAAAACACAACGTACGTCGTGCAGAGAAGAGGAGAGCAGCCAGAAGACAGCACCAACGAGTGCATGGCTTGAGGCGGCGAGCGACAGATGGGGGAAAGGGGGTGCTTTTCTACAGGGAGGTGGATTGAAATTGTCCACTGAGACCATGGCTAGTGACATGGACTGCCTGACAAGGTCTCGAGATTGCAAGAGGAAGGTGGCAGGCTTAACCAGTATGGGAAATTACAGCTGTTTCTATACAAATGCTCGAAGTGTCCGAGGTAAAATCGGGGAGTTGGAGTGCTTGGTGTCAGAGGGAAAAATAGACATTGTGGGTATTTCAGAAACTTGGTGGGATGAGGAAAATCAGTGGGATACGGTGATTCCCGGTTATATATTATATCGGAAGGATAGGGGGGGAAGGGTTGGAGGTGGGGTGGCTCTGTATGTCAGAGAGGGTATAAAGTCCAGAAAGATCGAGAGGCTAAGAGAATTGGATTCGCTTCTTGAAGTTCTGTGGGTTGAAATAGGGGGGCCAAAAGGAAACTTAACACTGGGAGTTTGTTATCGCCCACCGGATCAAAAGATAGAGGAGGATTATAAAATGATGAATGAATTAAAGATAGCAGCTAGACAAAAACACTGTGTCGTAATAGGTGATTTTAACTACCCACACATTGATTGGGTCAATATGTGTTCTAGTCGAGAGAAAGAGATTGAGTTTCTAGACACTCTAAATGACTGTGCTATGGAGCAGATGGTCATGGAACCTACCAGGGGAGAGGCGATCCTTGATTTGGTCCTAAGTAACACTCAAGACCTGGTGAGAGATGTAAAAGTGATTGCACCGCTTGGGAACAGTGATCATAATGTTGTTGAGTTCAACATTTGTACAAATAGGGAATTGGCCAAAAAGACTCACACAACCACTTTTAACTTTAAAAGGGGTAATTTTTCTGATATGAGGGGACATGTGGGGAGGAAACTGAAGGGAAAAGTAGAAAGGGTCAAAACCATTGGGGAAGCTTGGAAACTGTTTAAAACTACAATTCTAGAAGCTCAAATAAAATATATTCCGCAGGTTAGGAAAGGCACAAACAGGTATAAGAAAAAGCCTACATGGTTAACAAACAAAGTAATGGAAGCTGTAAAAGGTAAAAAGGATTCCTTTAAGCGGTGGAAAGCTAGTCACAGTGAGGCTGATAAAACAGAACACAGGCTATGGCAAATAAAATGCAAGTCTGTGGTCAGGCATGCAAAAAGGGAATATGAGGAGCATATAGCAAAAAATGTAAAGACCAACAATAAAACTTTCTTCAAATACATTAGAAACAGGAAACCAGCCAGGGAGGCAGTGGGGCCCTTGGATGACCAAGGGGTAAAAGGAGTACTGAAGGATGATAGGGAAATGGCTGAGAAGCTAAATGCATTTTTTGCCTCCGTCTTCACTGTGGAAGATGAGAGGTGCTTGCCCACTCCAGAGCCGCTGAGTTCGGGAGGGGTGTTGAAAGACCTGAGTCAGATTGAGGTGACGAGAGAGGAGGTCCTAAAACTGATAAACAACTTAAAAACTGATAAATCACCAGGCCCAGATGGCATACATCCAAGAGTTCTGAAAGAACTCAATTGTGAACTTGTGGATCTCCTGACAAAAATATGTAATCTCTCCTTAAAATCAGCCTCCATTCCTGAGGACTGGAAGGTAGCTAATGTCACTCCCATCTTTAAAAAGGGTTCCAGAGGAGATCCGGGAAATTACAGGCCAGTCAGTCTGACGTCGATACCGGGTAAATTGGTGGAAACCATTATTAAGGAAAGAATTAGTAGGCACATAGATGAACAAAACCTATTGAGGCAGACTCAACATGGGTTCTGTAAGGGAAGATCTTGTCTCACTAACCTGTTAATGTTCTTTGAGGGGGTGAACAAACATGTGGACAAGGGGGATCCAATAGATATTGTTTACCTTGACTTCCAGAAAGCTTTTGATAAAGTTCCTCATCAAAGGCTCCTAAGCAAGCTCAAAAATCATGGGATAAAAGGACAAGTCCTTTTATGGATCAAAAACTGGCTAATTAATAGAAAACAGAGAGTGAGTATAAATGGGCAGTTCTCCCAGTGGAGGGGTGTAAGCAGTGGGGTACCACAGGGATCAGTACTTGGTCCACTGCTTTTTAACTTGTTCATTAATGATTTGGAGTTGGGAGTAAGCAGTGAAGTGGCTAAATTTGCGGATGATACAAAGTTGTTCAGGGTGGTGAAAACCAGTGAGGATTGTGAGGCACTCCAAGGGGATCTGTCAAGGATGGGCGAGTGGGCGTCAACATGGCAAATGGGGTTCAATGTGGCCAAGTGCAAGGTGATGCACATTGGAGCCAAAAATCCTAACTATAAATACACGTTGATGGGGTCTGAACTGGCAGAGACAGATCAAGAGAGAGATCTTGGAGTTGTAGTAGATAACTCACTGAAAATGTCGAGACAGTGTGTGACTGCAATAAAGAAGGCCAATGCTATGCTGGGGATTATTAGGAAGGGTATTGTAAACAGATCAGCCAATATCATAATGCCGCTATATAAATCAATGGTGCGACCTCATCTGGAATACTGTGTGCAATTCTGGTCACCACACCTTAAAAAGGATATTATAGCTTTGGAAAAAGTGCAGAAAAGGGCAACTCGAATGATAAAAGGGTTGGAACACTTTCCCTATGAGGAACGGTTAAGGCGCTTAGGGCTCTTTAGCTTGGAGAAACGACGACTGAGGGGTGACATCATTGAGGTTTATAAGATTATGCATGGGAAAGAGCAGGTAGAGAAAGAGGTACTTTTCTCCCTTTCTCACAATACAAGAACCCATGGGCACTCCATGAAATTGCTGAGCGGTCGGGTTAGAACGGATAAAAGGAAGTACTTCTTCACCCAAAGAGTGATTAACACTTGGAATTCACTGCCACAGGAAGTGGTGGCGGCTACAAGCATGGATGGCTTCAAAAGGGAATTAGATAAGCATATGGAGCAGAGGTCCATCAGTGGCTATTAGCCACAAGGTATAGATAGGGACTCTGGGGCAAGTGATGCTCTTTCATCTTGGTGCTTGTGGGGGTCAACAGTGGGAGGGCTTCTAATGTCCTGGTCCCACTGGTGGACCTCCTGATGGCACTGGTATTTCTGGCCACTGTGGGATACAGAGTGTTGGACTGGATGGGCCTTTGGCCTGATCCAACATTGGCATCTCTTATGTTCTTATGTTCTTACTATTTAGACTGCAGAAACTTTATGGACTAACATGTAAATTATCAGTACTGTTAAGCTGTATATTTTTAGTTATACAAATAGGATCTCAACCTGGTTCTTTGCTGATCTCTTACTCTGAATTTTAACATGCTTTGGCTCTTAAATTGTAAAAGGCTGTACACCCCTGAGCTAGATGGGCCAGTGGTATATTAAAATACTCAAGAAGTTCAGTTTGACTTTTTTTTTCAACTTCCGGAAGCTATTATCACTACTGTAGGTGGTTTACACAAACGGTGACTGACACTGCTACCTTGTACTTGAGAGTAAACATCAGTATAAAAATTCAATGAACTGGCCTCTGACATGGAGATGTCTGCAGCCACTGAAGAGAAACAGCTGTTTCTTTGTCGAGTTCCCAGTTCCATATAAGGTTTCTCTGTATGAAAGTATATTTGAATATGGGAATGAATGAATGAATGAAGAAGAAGCACCCTTGTTTGGGAACTTGCCCTTTGATTATTAAAGCCAGCATAGAATACATACAAAGTATACAAGCAGAATGAGACACTCTCCTGCATCCAAACACTCACAGGCTCTGAGATAGAGGTGTCCATTCAAATATACCCAAGCCAAAATGAAACCCGAAATTAGCTTGGGGATATTCTGAATGACCAAAAACACTCCTGATATTCTGGAAGTGACAAAAGGTTTTATTTCCCAGAGTTCTGGGAATGTTTCTGTTTTGGGGGCACGAATTGGAAGGGAGAGAGATCAAGCTGGCCAGGTGGAAAGAGGCCAGGTCTACTGATAAGAAATAATGAGGCTATTATCTCCTATATCCTTAGACCTGGAATTTTTAGCAAGACATAGGAAATGGTCTCATTTTTTGCAATGGTAGTAGACCAGGATTCCCATGTACTCCATTACTCCTTAGTCAGCATCAGCTGTTAGGTGGTGCTTCTAGTCCCTTAAAAATTTAAAGGGATGGGACTAACAGCTGTTTGGTGGTGCCTCTCCCTCCCTCCCTGCTTATTCCTACTGCCTATAGGAGGGGGGGAATGGGGGGATTGGAAAAAATAGTCCCAACTAGGGATGCACATCAATTACATTTTTGTGGTCCAGTTTGTGGTTTATGGTTGAATCAGAAACCAAACCATGAACCTATATGAACTGAGAGGTTGTTTTGTGAACCATATCCATTTGTATGGATTCATGGCCCCTGCTTTCTGCTCCCCCCTGCTTTTGGCAGGGAGAAGAAAGCAGGATTTTAAATAGCTCTGAGCAATTTAGACTACTGCTCTCTGCTCACCACAATTTAGACTACTGCTCTCTGCTCACCACAGAAAACTGGGAGCCATTTAAACTAAATAGCTGAGCAGTGGAGTGAAGCTCAGCTGTTTGGATTAAATGGTTACCAGACAGAAGATTATTACTTCTTAGGAAATTTTAAAATTCCCTTTGTCTTATTTACTAAACATTTTAAACGTACTAACTGTCTGGTTGTATTTTTGCTCTTAGCTATATGTAACATTTTAAGTTATTTGCTAATCTTTGATTGTAATAAATCAAATTGAATTGATTAAATATGCTTGGAGCTGAACCCAACAGCAGATCTGTGTGGAGCAAGCAGCTCTGTGTGGATCAGCTGATTAAAGGGACTTTCTTAGGCATCCAATACTGCCCAAGAAAGCCCCCTTAAATAGATGATCCATATGGAGCAAAGTGCTCTAGGTGGATCAGGTGTTTAAAGGGGCTTTATTGGGCAGCCAGCCCCTGGCTCAAAGCCATATATACTTTCTGGCTCCCATCCACTTAAACCAAACAGTTGAGCTGTTTTTTTCTTTCTGAAGAACAGAAAGAAATCTCTGCTTTCTGCTCTACATGAACTGCGTCAATTTTTTTGGAAGTTCATGGTGGGTCTTCAGTTCTCGAACACTGTTTCACGAACTATGAACCAGCCAAAATCCATGATGAACTTTAGTTCATTAGCTGGTTCATGCCCATCCCTAGCCCTAACTTTTCAGGACCTGAAAAAGTACCTGAAATGTTTACAAGAGTCTGGAAATTCCAGGACAATGAAAAGCATGCCCTCCCCAAAGGCTGGCTCTGAAATTAACAGGAAAATCTTTGAGGTACACCCCCCTGCATTGCAGAATGATTTACATCCTTTCTGATGTGATGTCACCATGAAGAGATTTTAGCAGATCAGTTTATCAAGGTTAATAGGTTCTTTGAAAGCACCCTCCCATGATGCAAGATAAAAGCACTGAAAGCCAAGAAGTGATTGTGCAGAAATCCAGATGAAGTGGCAATTTACTGAATATGACTGCTTATGTCTGGTTTGCATGGCATCCTGTGAACCATCCAACACTTATTCAGATTCAGGATGATATTAAATGGTTAAAGTCAACACTTTTCACAACAATGATTTCACAGAAAAGATACTACCATCTCCCATATTAAATACTAGTTAGAGTCTGCATTAATGAATTCCTGAGGATTTGGGAAGGAAAAATTAAGTGCCAATAATGGCATTGCTGATTTAATGGATCTGGAAGATGACTCTAATTGATTATGGCAGTGGGATGTAAAGGAATAAATTGATTTTGGGAGACAGTTAAAAGAGCAAAAAGAAGGGAAGGAAGACAGGGCTGTCTTTGGGAAAATGTAAGAAGTAAAATCAGGAAAGACTGTAGCAATGGAACAGGAATGTAGCTGTAAAGAAGAAATGTCAATGAACATATTAGTCAAAGTAAACGTGAAGGCCAAAGGGCTTCCACTTCTAAAAACCCAAATCTCTACTTCATCCGTCTGTCATAGATTAGGTGGAAAAATAAATTCAGTTGCACAGGTTTACTCAGTGGGGTACAATGTCCTAGAGTCCACCATCCAAAGCAACCATTTTCTCCAGGCGAACTGATATCTGCATTCTGGGACCTGTAATTCAAGGGGATCTCCTGAAGGCTGGAGTCCCTGGCACAGATGAATGATCTTTGAGGCAATTTGAGAACTACAAATAACAGACTGAATTTTATTTTTCATTCTTAGAGTATCACACATATCTCATGCATTTCACTGCAAATAAGCCACCGCTTATGTCCACTGAGATGCATGTGAGGTGGGGTGTATTTATAAACATTTTACTCAGTAAGCGATTTTTCAGGACTTGTAGCAAAATGGAATAAAGTGTATGCCTGTTTAGGAAATGTCACCCCAAATGCAGTGTTTGGCTGGCACATTTATGATTGGCTAGGACTAGTTCAGGAGGCATTACCCTCACTATAAAACAGCTTCATTTGCCCTCACTAATGTCAGCATAGGAGACAGCTCTGGAAAATTCTGATCCTTGGGAGTAAAGGAGCAGACTGAGTAAGCTTAGAGAAGCTCATTAACCCAACTGCTTGGTCCCTACACACCTTCCACCCAGCCCATGCAACTGTCTAAACTTGATCTCATTTGGGCTGGAGTAAGATCTTCCTTGACAGCTCGATAGCTGTCAAAGTTTGGATGATTCCCTTACTATTGCCATGAGGCTAGCTCATACTCTGCACAGTTCCCTGGAGCTTTGGAAGCTTCTGAGCATTTCCATCTGCTGCTCAGGACATGGGCAAAAAACTGGACAAAGTTTCAAGGGGGCAGGTAAATGTCACTGAAAAACAGGACTTTTCAATTATTGCAAAAGTGGCTCGGCTCGGCTCGGCTCAGCTCAGCTCAGCTCAGCTCTGACAAACATTACTGCTAATCTTCACGTATTTCTAGTGATAAGATTACTTATGCTACAGTAATTATTTTCAGCATTATAAATGTTCACTAAGTAGGTGGAACAAATAGATTATTGTGTAAAATAGATAAAACTAAATTAAGCATGTCAGGTCACTCAAGCCTACTATACAGTTTAACTCATTTTGTTAAATAGATCTAGCTTATGTTTAATAATGCTGAATTTGTTTTTTTTAATGTAAAATATTCATCTGATTGCTTGAAAAAGAAAGCTTAGATATTGACACATTGACAGAGATTGTTCAAGCTATGCACTTATAAGCCTTCATATGATCAAAAGACAAATGATGGCAGGATAATGACAGGCCTATCAACTTTTCAGGCATAACTAAAATACTCGCTATTTTTCTAAAGCAGTTCAGTCACACAGTCGTTCAGTCGCACAGTTGAGTCCAACTCTTCACAACCCCATGGACCACATCACGCCAGGCCCTCCTGTCTTCTGCCCCCCTCCGGAGTTTGCTCAATTTTATGTTCGTTACATCGATA
The DNA here is from genome assembly GCF_001447785.1 of Gekko japonicus. NCBI lineage: Eukaryota > Metazoa > Chordata > Lepidosauria > Squamata > Gekkonidae > Gekko > Gekko japonicus. The sequence goes on along the minus strand of NW_015169180.1, from coordinate 836,178 downwards.
ACACTGTCTAACCATCTCATCCACTGTCTAACCATCTCATCGTCCCCTTCTTCTGTTACCTTCAATCTTTCCCAGCATCAGGGTCTTCTCCAGTGATTGCTCCCTTCTAATTTGGTGGCCAAAGTATTTGAGTTTCAGCTTCAGTATCTAGCCTCCATGGAACAGTTAGGGTTGATTTCTTTTAGGATTGACTGATCTGATCTCCTTGCAGTCCAACAAGAGTCTTCTCCAGCACTATAATTCAAAAGCATTTATTCTTTGGTGCTTGGCCTTTCTTATGGTCCAACTCTCGCAGCCATACATTACTACTGGGAATACCATTGCTTTGATCATACAGACTTTTGTCTCTACTTTTTATTATGCTGTCTAGGTTTGCCATCACTTTCCTTACAAGGAGCAGGAGTCTTTTAATTTCATGGCTACAGTCACCATCTGCAGTGATATTGGATCCCAGGAATGTGAAGTCTGTCACTGTTTCCATGACTTCTCCTTCTATTTGTCAAGGAGTTATGGGGCCGGATGCCATGATCTTAGTTTTTTGGATGTTGAGTTTCAAGCCAACTTTTGTGCTCTCCTCTTTCAGCCTGAGCAAGAGATTCTTTAGGTCCTCTTCACTTTCTGCCATTAGAGTGGTATCGCCTGCATATCTGAGGTTGTTGATGTTCTTCCCAACAATCTTAATTCTGGTTTGTGATTAATCCAGGCTGGCATTTCACATGATGTACTCTGCATAATAATTAAATAAGCAGGGTGACAATATACATCCTTGTTGTACTCCTTTTCCTATGCTAAACCAATCAGTTGTTACATATCCAGTTCTAACTGTTGCTTCTTGACCCTTACACAGATTTCTAAGGAGACATGTGAGGTGGTCTGGTACTCCCATCTCTTTAAGGACTTGCCATAGTTTGTTGTGATCCACACAATCAAAGGCTTTACGGTAGTCAATGAAGTAGAAGAAGATGTTTTTCTGGTACTCCCTTGCTTTTTTCATAATCCAACGAATGTTGGCAATTTGATCTCTAGTTTCTCTACCTCTTCAAAACCCAGCTTGTACTTCTGGTAGTTCTCTATCCACGTACTGCTGAAGCCTAGTTTGTAGGATCTTTAGCATGACCTTGCTAGCATGTAAAATGAGTGCAATTGTGCAATAGTTTGAACATTCCTTGGCATTGCCCTTCTTTGGAATTGGAATGTAAATTGACTTTTTCCAATCCTGTGGCCACTGTTGCATTTTCCAAATTTGCTGGCATATAGAGTGCAGCACATTAACAGCATCATCTTTGAAGACTTTGAATAGCTCAGCTGGGATACCATCACCTCCGCTGGCTTTGTTGTTAGTAATGCTTTCTAAGGGCCATTTGACTTCACACTTCAGGATGTCTGGTTCGAGGGCAATGATCACACCGTCATGGTTGTCAAGGACATTTAGATCCTTCTTGTATAGTTCTTCTGTGTATTCTTGCCACCTCTTCCTAATCTCTTCTGTTTCTGTTAGTTCCCTACTATTTTTGTCCTTTATCATGTCCGGCTTTGCACGAAATGTTCCCTTGATTTCTCCAATTTTCTTGAAAAGATCTCTAGTCCTTCCCATTCTATTGTTTTCCTCTATTACTTTGCATAGTTCATTCAGGAAGGCCTCCTAATCTTTCCTTGCTGTTCTCTGGAAATCCACATTCAGTTGGGTAAATCTTTCCTTTTCACATTTGCCTTTCACTTTCCTTCTTTCCTCTGTTATTTGTAAAGCCTCATCAGATAGCCACTTTGCTTTCTTGCATTTCTTTTTCTTTGGGATGGTCCTGATTGCTGCCTCCTGTACAATGTCAAGAACCTTCATCTATAGTTCTTCAGGCACTCTGTCTACCAAATCTAGTCCCTTAAATCTATTCTTCACCTCCACTGTATATTCATAAGGGGTGCTAAATATTATTCTCTCTTAAAACAAAATCTTAAGCATTTTACGAGGACCTGTTTCATTTAATAAACACTGGGTTGAGTAGGTTTTGTTCACTAATAATGGACCAGTGCAAGGACATTTCCACCAATGGAACATGCTTCTTCTACCTGAGGAAAGAACATTGTACTGGATGAAGGTTCATTCCATTGGAGGAAGGCTCCAGCATTAATTGAACATAATGTCTGAATCCAACCAGGTTTGTTCAGAATGAATGTGTTACCTATACATAACTGAATGCATCTGCAAGGTTGGAAGGTGATTTAAAACCTATTTATGCCACGTCTGTACAACTCAGAAGCCTCCAAGCCAAAAGAAACCCACCTACCTTGTGTGACTGTCAAAAGGGCTTGGTATACTTCCTGTATTTGCTGCTTGCCTGGAGCAAAAACTTAGGGGGAGTGGGTGTCAAAAACCTGGCTGCCCCCAATATATGGCTGTTTGGCTTAGTCGTAAGAAACGGGGATCCTCGTATTCTTTCTACCTAATTTTCCCCTGGATTTTAGGGTTCTGAATTATTTGATCTTGTTTACGGAACAGCAATGAAATATGAGCAATTTTTCTTTGTTCCATTTTTATTGTTTCTGGATTTGGTTAGATTTAGTTTACCACATTCTTCAGTATACACAGCTTTCTCCCTTATATATTACAATGTGCATGAGTGCAGATACACACCGATTCAAACCATGCAAAGAAGTGTCTTGATGTAATGGCACAATCATGTCACTTTTTTTTCTTTTCTTGCATTTTTCATATATGCGTGTGTGCACGTGAGTGTGTACGCACCTGGAAATCATGGTGACCTCTGGTGACTGACCCCTACTGGGGGCCTGGAGGATACTCAGAGAGGTGGCTGAATAAAGCCTGCACCTGCCTCCCACCTCTGGTACTCCAAAGAGGTCTCCTATCCAAGTACTTGCCAGAGTTGACCCCGCCTAGCTTCTGAGATCTGATGAGAACAGGCTTGCCTGGGCTATCCAGGTCAGGCGGCTCGCAATTTCTTTTTGTGCTGTGATGCAATCACTTCTGGGATTAATTGTAGCAATTCTCTTGATTGATTGATTGATTGATTGAAATTCTCTAAGCTACACCCCAGAATGCAGGTAAGTTAAAACATGGGGCACAGCTGAGTCATGGAACAATTATTAATGGAATGGGAGATGCTCACTTGGCTCTCTTCATAAATTGTGCCGTCATGATCTAGGCCACTGTCCTGCAGGAGCTCGAATCTGTTATTCCAGCGAAGCCAACAATTGTTCAACTGATGAGCCAAGCACTAATTCTTGTGTAAACTTTTTCTTCTAAGGACTGATTTAGACACAACATTTTGGCAACATAAAATAACAGGATTAATTTTCTCATTAATTTCATGGAAAAAAATATTTCTTGCGAAAAGGGATCCTCATGTTGTGTGCAGTTTTCCTTTACTGTACTGGACAACTTTTCTATTATTTTCATGAAGTAGTGTCAGCCATCACCCCATTCACGGGGAGGGGGGGGAGGGAGCACGTTCAGGTAAAACTGGCATGATAAAATCAACTTGCGATGAGTCTGCTGTTAACTGATATGTGACTCACATCAATATCAACTATCTCACATGAGGATGTTTTCCTACCTTCCTCCAAATGCATACATTAATTTGCAGTCGATCTCAAAAGCTTACAGATTTCTTTTTGCCCTGTAAATGCCTCAGTCTAATTGTCATGTACTTATCTGTTCTTCAGATTTAATTAGTTAAGCTAACTACCATAAATGTACCAGTGACTTAATGTAAATTTGACATATTTCTGCTTTATTTCCTGACTTCCACAGCACTTACATGTAGGACCCTGTTGGAAAGTGCTGCAACCGCAAACTAAGGGCTGGAACCCCAACCTAAGTGGCTCCTCACCACTCAACTAATGCAAGGCTTCCTTTGTATGCAGATCCCATTCTTGTTTCTGTTAGCAGACCATCCCAAAACAGCCTGTGAACAAATCTGCAAAGCCTGTTTTGGCACCATCCCAGCAATGAACTAGCTACATGAAGCGAAATAAGGTACTATGATAGTCGACTGTTGAGTAATAATTTCCTCTTCTAATAAATATTAAAACCAATGCTTCTACCTCTGCGTATTGGAAGAAACATACTTGACTTCTAGGATTTGTTAGAATCTGAGGATGCAGATATATCTGGAACTGCAGGTCATTCCAGGCTTTGCTTGAAGTCAACATGACAGTGATACCGGGTAGCTGTTTAGAGTATTTTGATTGTGAGTCAGTCAACATGGCCAAGTGGGGCTATTTTCAGGAATGAGGCCAGTAGAGCAACAGACACAGACTGAAAATATTCTAATTATTTTTAAAAGGTTTTATTGCAATTACTGTGTAATTGGCAAGTATTCTCAGGCTTACTTGTTTCTCTAAGATGGAACAAATCTGTAAAATTGTATTTTTATTTGGCTGGCAACCAAGAAAATGATTTTAGTTGATTAATCACGTGCCTTTTAGCTGATGAATTAATCAATTAAATTTTAAATATTTTTGTGTATTGCAAAAAATCTATATAGGTGCCTTTTTGAGATACTGAATGAAGTGTAAAATAACATATAAGGTAATAAACAAAAGCTACTCTTCAGCATCAGAAGAAAGACCCTTCCAGATATTTTATTTTTCATCTTCTATTGCAGGAACATACCAGTACCAAAATAGTCTTAAGAATTAAGGGGGTCCTTAACTCACAGCTCGCAGATTAAAATTTATTCCCTACTAATTAATCAGCTAAAGCTTTAGTTGATTAATATACCAATTAAAGTGATCAAAGCCTGCAGCTCTAATTTAAATGAATTAGCATGCCCTAATGAGTAAAATCCCTTTTTTCCTTTTAGAGAAGTAGCAATCCTAGAAAAAATGAGCTGAATAATTCATTTGCACCAGTTTCTTAAAATATAAAATTGCCATGTACTCATTATATAATGCACTCAACATGCTTTATAGCAATGTTGATGGTGCTCTAACATACACTAATTGCTCATTTTCCCTAATGCGGTAATCCATAACTCAGTTAAGCTGGAAAATGTAGGTTAAGTGTACTTCTATTTATGGAGGTCAGTGGTATCAAGGGACTTTTCTAAGGAAATGGATGCCACAACTAATGTATGATTTCTGTAAAAATCAATGGAAACGACACATCTTCTTCCCGGACCTGGATAGTCCAGGCAAGCCCAATCTTGTCAGATCTCAGAAGCTAAGCAGTGTCGACTCTGGCAAGTACTTGGATTTGAGACCTCATTGGAATACCAGCAGTTGGGAGGGGGGGCAGGCTTTATTCAGCCACCCTCTCTGAATATCCTCCAGGTCCCCAGTAGGGGTAAGTCACCAGAGGTTGCCATGACTTCCAGGCGCACACACAGTCAGTCACCAGAGGTCACCAGGACTTCCAGGTGCACACACACAGAGATGAAAAAGAAACTATACATCTTCTGAAATTCTCCAACACTGAGTTCCTGATAATTTCTTACTGTCTATAATTTGGATGCTCTAGTTACACAAGAAAGCATGCCATCAGATGTTTCCATAGATCTCTACATTATCCTGAAGTAAAAGTAGAGGCCTGGAAAAAAATCAATTCAATCATTTCATTAGGACCACTATGAAAGGAGTACCTGTGATTGAACAAAGGCACAAAGATGCCACACATACAGCTTTTCATGGATCTGAAGTTGCAAAATGTTACATTAAAAGTGATCATGAGTTGTGGCACAAAGTATCTTATGTTATCAGGGACAATCTATTAGGGAGATCATAAAAATGACTATCACAAGAGTAGTTGTATTCTTTCAAATGATAGTTCAGGCCTATAAATCATGTGACGTTGAATGCAAATGCACCAGCTGTGCATTTTGGCTGGTCAAGTGCTTGCCATATCCCTTGTTCCAGAGAAGCAGCAAAAACTCAGAGTGGGGCACAAGACACAGCTGGTGTATTGTGATTAGCCTGTGGTGGAGAAAGACTGCAAGTTTCTGAAGCAAAATGATACATAACCATTGTATAATTATTAATTACTGATTATGGAAATTCTTAACTCTGGTTGTATTTAATTTTTTTTGGTGGGGTGCTTATACGTTTATGAACATTTGAATCAATCTAAATTATCTCAACAATGTGGTGGCAGATGTTAACAGTTAAAAATATTTAGCACATGTAAAAACAAAAACATAAAACAGAACAATTATTAAGGTCAAATGACTGGGGGGGGGGAATCTGTAGAGGACTTACTCTCTTTCCGGGAGGTCCAGGAGGGCCTGCTTCACCTGAGGGACCTGGAGGACCCTGCAATAAGGTATCGGTATTAATATGTCATAGTTTCTGGTGAGTGTTATTAAAAAGCAAATATGAGCATCACAATGAAGACAATTTCAAGCATGTTTAATCTGGCATCCTCTGTGGTGAATACACTAAGAAATGGTATGTAACTTAATTATAAGAAATAATTGGCGAAGGACAGCTGTTCTTTTCCATCATGCTTCAGGCTATTTATGACATATATCCATGCTGTTTGATCAACTGGCCTCCTCAGCAATCAACACAGTTCCAATTCTTCTTCTTGTGTAAAATGTACTACAGAGACATCGCTGCACCTTTGTTTATGTCTCCTGCCTTCTCTTAGTGCCCTTAATATCAACATATGCAGAAATCTCCCTCTGCAATTACAGATTCATTATATTTGGTTCCAACTACTCCACATGCCCAAGGGAGCCTTGAGCTTGTGTTTCTTGAAAAGCACATCCCATATGCTACTTGGCAAATCATTTAGAAAACTGATGGTATTTTCAAAAGTTTGTGATATTGCATGGCTATCTACTGTTCAAAGGAAAAAAAAGCCACAAATTCCACTGGGAATGGCCAGTCGTCAAATCTATATATCTAATACCGAAGTCGCCCCCTGCGTGCGGATACTTATTTCCGCACATCGGGGGCACCTGGGGGGGAGGGAGATGTTTGTGCACACTTGGGGAAGTCCCCAGGTGTGCACAAAAATCTGAAACCTGTAAAAAAATATCGGGGGGATACTTAAATCCCCCAAAAGTGACAGAGCGTCCCCTGCGCATGCGCAGGGGACGCTCTGTCACTTTTCGCTGCGGAGGGGGAGGGAAGAGAGCAGGGAGGCCCGCGTGGAGAGAGGCAAGAGGGGGAGATCGAGCGGGGGGGTGGAGGGGGGGTGGAGGAGATGGGGGGAACCGGCTGCTGCTTCCTCCTCTTCCTCATAGGTGTGGAGCTCCCTCCCCCCCGCAAGTATCGCGGGTCCTGCCCCATGTTCTTTCTAAATACCTTCCTATAATCTGTCCACACATACATCTGACAATGCAGTCCTAAGCAGTTATACCTGTCTAAATCCATTGATGTTAATGTGCTTAGAAGGATATAATTCTGCTTAGGACTGCACTCCCATCATCATATTTCTGCATGTTCACAGAGCACACAAATCAAAACACCAGGCTCTGTCTTGGCTGATATTAGGATAGTGCTGTGGTGTATGAAACAAATTTAATTTGGAAGAAACATATGTAACTTTCTGGTTATCAAATTAGTTGGGAAGGCCATTTAGTACTAATTATCTACACTGCTTATTCTTTCATTTTTTTTTCTATTAAGAAAAATTAAATAAGTTTTCCCAAGTATACTTACAGGTTGGCCTGGGTCACCATCTTCACCTTTGTCTCCTCCTGTACCATCAGTACCCTACAAGAACCAAAAAAGGAAAGAGAAAAAAAAGAAAAAAAAGTTCACATCACTTAGCACAATTGAACTTTATGACCTACCCATAAAGATGAAATTCTTTTGAGGACCACTATAGATTCTCAGAAAGTGCTACTAAAACCTATTCATTTACTGCACAAATTCTCCTTTTCCTCTGAAGAGCTCCGAGTGGCTTACAGATTGCTCCCAGCTTAAAGGGAGAGCTCTGCTTAGCTTCAATAGCAGAAATGCACGAGATATAATGCATGGGGTTGACATTTTTCAAGTCAGTATCAGTGACAGACTAGCTGAAATGGGAAAAAATACTACTTATTCAAAGCATGAGCACAGTGGCATTAGAAATGCATAAGGTCAGAGCTTCACTTCTATAAAAAAGGAGAAAAAAGTTTGAGTCCAGTGGCACCTTTAAGACCAACAAAGTTTTATTCAAGGTATAAGCTTTCCTGTGCATGTACACTTCTTCTGCTATCTGAAGAAGTCCGCATGCACATGAAAGCTTATAGTTGAATAAAACTGTTTTGGTCTTAAAGATGCCACTGGATTCAAACTTTTTCCAGCTGCTTTAGACGAACATGCTACCCACCTGAATTAAAAAAAAATAGCAATGCTCATGGGACTTTATGGCTCTAATGTTACAGCAAGTTACTTGCTATAGTAAGCTGCTGGTGTATTGTAGGAACCAGTCTTAAATCTCTCAAAAACCAGCTGTGGATTGTCCTTGGCAGAAAAGATCTGGCTATCGTGGAACATGCCCTGCTAACACCTATATTGGACTGCTGTAATGTGCTCTGTGTGGGGCTGCCCTTGAAAAATGTTCAGAAACGTCAATTAGTACGGAATGCTGCAGCCAGGATTTTGGCAAGACTGGGTCACAGAGATTATATTATTCCAGTCTTGGTCCTTTTCCACTGGCTCCTGGGCCCAATTCAAGGTGCTGGTGTTGACCTTTAAAGCCCCTTATTATTTGGGACCAGCATACCTTAAGGACACCTTTTTTTTGTATGAACCTACTTAACCACTATGGTCTGAGGTCCACCTTCTGAGACTAGATGAATGACAACCTGAGAAATGGCCTTCTTAGTTGTGGTGCCAAAATTATGGAACCCCTTTCCCAGGGATATTCATCTCTCCCATTCCAACACTGTTTCTACCTGTGGGTGAAGAATTGTTTTCC
>NW_015169180.1:788114-827271 GCF_001447785.1 Gekko japonicus | reverse complement strand
CTGAATGTGCTGTCTTCTCTTTGATATATGTATTGTTAGCTCTAGGTTTTAATTGGTGTTAGGGTGTATTTTTATTATGCTTTTATGTTGGTTTTAAACACTAGTTGCTTAGCTAGTCCTCATTGGGCAGAAAAGTGGGATATAAATCTGTAAATAATGCAAATGTAGCCAGTGTGAATAATACTTACAGAAGAGCCAACTTTCACTAAAGCCACTGGGAATGTCAGTTCATTTTGATTATAATGGTTATTCAAATGAATTTTAAGATACTTACAGCAGGCCCAGGTTCACCAGGGGGACCAGGGTCACCAGGGAAGCCAACAGGACCCTATCAAAATAGAAAACAAGGTAAGACCGATACTGTCTATCAATTCCAGAAGCAAATAACTTTGAACAGAGAAGTTGTTATTGAAGTTGTTATTAGAACTACTGTGGAATTAAACAACAGATCTCTATATAGTGTTAAAATTATAAACCAATAAAATGGATTTTTACTATGTTTTAAACTAGGAATCAGCAGATTGCTCATCTCCATCTTGATTATAATTCCAATTTTAATCCAAGAGTGTTGTTCTGATGATTTATCAATTAAACAATTTTGATATATATGTATTTTAATATTTTGAAATGTTTAAATATTAAAAACAACAACAGACTAGATCCCAAGGTTTAATGAGAGAATGTTCCTTCCCATTTTCCCAGTTGTCTGTGGATCTCATGGATACAAACTTCTATAAACTCAAGAATTAGAGAGAGATTGTGAAAAGTGCACACATATGTTGAAACCAATGTTCCCTCTAAGCTGTAGAGTCTTGTGAGCAAAAATTCTACTTTGTGAGCTACTGGTTGTGAGTGAGCAATTTGGTTACTGCATAAATTAGTTTGCACTGGAGCCATCCTTCTTGAGCTAGGACAAATATGTGTGAGCCAGAGGCTAAAAAACTGTGAGCTAGCTCACACTAACTCAGCTTAGAGGGAACACTGGTTAAAACATTTAAAAACAACAACAAAATGTGTTAGAAAAATGTTTAAAAAGAAGATAATATAAAGATACTCAATATGCAAAAGGCCAACTTGGATGGGGTCTAGTAGGTTTTCTGCTTTTATGCTTCTGAAGAATACAACTGTGCACTTCTGTGACACAGAAACTGAAAGAAAAGTGAAACTCCTTCAAAAGTAGACTTTTAAAAGTATGTTTTCCAGTTTACAGACAACTAAGTTTGAAGGGCTTCATGTGCTTTGTTTCTCTGTTGCAACAACTGTGCTCTTCTTTGTCACGAGGGTTGCCAGTCCCCAGGTCCCAGTGGGGTTCCCCCGCTTTTCAGGTAGGGCTGCCAGGTCCACTGGGGGAGGTGCCCATTCTAGGGTCCCCCAACCCACCGGCCTGAATCAGGCCAATGTGCCGGGCGCAATGACATCACCCAGAGGTGACGTCATTGTGCCGAGCTCTAGCATTTGACCTTAAAACTCTATGTTTTAAGAGTGTCCCTCAACAATGTGCCCGGCGTAATGACGTCACTTCTGGGTGACGTCATTGCAGCGCGTACTATGCACATGTGTGAGACTCCCAGACACAGAGCTTCTCTCCCACACACACTGGATGCCAGGGAGGGCTCTAGCAACCCTATTTTCAGGGCTTCTTCCCACTGCCAGCCAGCTGGCTGCCAGTGGAAGCCCTGACCCCAAACAGCCACATCTGGGTGCAACATCCCTGATGTGATAATGTCACCCAGAAGTGATATCATTGTGACAGAAAAATAAGTGAGCCTGGGGCATTTCTGTATAATAGCCTGGATTAGGTCTCTGTTTGGTTCCTCTCCTATAGGATTTTGCAGGTTTAGCTATTATCTATCAAGACTCTCTCTAGCCTGAGAATGTACTCTGTTCTAAACAGAATAGTTTACATTTCTCTAGATCTATCATTTCACCCTCATACTGTGTCAAGGTCTCCCAGTGAGAAGGTTTGTAGCTTCTGGCCTACAACATACTTGCTGAAGCAGGCATCTGTGTTTCCAATACAGTCACAATAAAGTTTACACATAACATCTTTGACTGTCTAGGGTAACTAGGGTATAGGTTCAGGGTGAAAATTGTTCTCCTTATTTTGATATTCTTCTGCTAAAAGTGTGTTAACCTTACATCATCCACATGGGCTGAAGCTATGGGTTCTGAGGGTATACATTGTTGAAGACTTCTTTGCTCTGAGCTGGTCATCAATCAGCTCTCTGTGAGCTCCTGTTGACTAGACCAGGGTGCTCTGTATTTCATACTAGTTTACTATATTTGTGTTGAAGTATTCTATACTGAATATGGAAATGTTATGTTTTTATCCTAAAGGTTTTGTAAGTGCTAAGGTGCTTTCTCTCCTTAAGAAGCTTATATTATAATAAACTTGTTTTGTTTAAGAACCAGCTAGTTTGGTGTAGTGGTTAAGTGTGTGGACTTTAATCTGAGAGAACTGGGTTTGATTCCCCTCTCCTCCACTTGCAGCTGCTGGATGACCTTGGGCAAGCCATAGTTCTGTCAGAGCTGTTCTTGAAAGAGCAATTTCTTTCAGAGCTCTCTCAGCGGTACCTATCTCACAGGGTGTCTGTTGTGGGGAGGGGAAGGGAAAGGAGTTTCTAAGCTGCTTTGAGACTCCAAGTGAAGGGCAAAGTATAAATCCAATCTCTTCTTCTTCTTTTTCTTCTTCTTCTTCAATTTATTAAAGAGATAAAGAAAGATCTGCTGAAATGGAATACTCTCCAACTCTCTCTTATGGGAAGAATAGCTACCATTAAAATGATTGTATTTCCAAAAATGCTATTTCTTTTCCAAACGATCCCAGTGATTAAAAACTTAAGTTACTTTAAAGAGCTTGATAAAATAATGCTAAACTTTATATAGCAGGGTAAAAAATCAAGGATCAAAATATTACAAGACTTAAAGAACAGAGGGGGCTTTGCAATTCCTGATTGGCAATTATATTATAAGGCATCAGCCTTGACTTGGATCAAGGAATGGATTACACTTGGTAACGACAGCCTTTTAAAAATAGAAGCTCATGATTTGTCTCTGGGGTGGCATAGAGTTTTGCTGTAAACCAGACAGTTGCTGTATGACATCGCTGACATGATGACATCACTTCCAGGTGGCTATTTGTCACAGGCTTTCCCAAGACTGGGTTACCGAAGAACAGTTAGGGGACACATGATTTCACTTTCAAATCTGCCTCAATGGGATTTCATGACCATCCCTCATCTTAAACCAATGGCCTTATCTTTAAATAGGCAGACTCACTTACTGGATTGCCCTTCGGTCCATCATCACCCGGAGGTCCTTTAATACCAGCAGGTCCAGCTGCTCCTGGTGGCCCAGCCTCACCTTTTTCACCCCTTTCTCCTTTTGGACCCTGATAAGAACATACACAATAGCAATTGATTTATAGAACTGATATATCTCAAACATAAGACATATTTTCATCTTATAGATTTTACTTAAGCACCATCAACAGAACACAGGAAGTTTTGAACTTGCATTTGGATTCAGAAGGTCATTATTGGACAGGCTTTTTAATGCATGTATCTCATTATAGGGAAGAGGCAAAATCAATCATAGAGGAATTTATTGATAAAACAGGTCGTTATGATGAATGAAAAGATTTCCACTATCATAAGCTTCTGAATCTTGATTTTGTTATTCATGACTGGTATTGTAATTAGGAAATGGCCTTTCACCAAGGACAAAACTGTAGAACTCTGACATGAGGGCTACAGTCAATCCCTAGAAGAAGAAGTGTAGGTGTGTGTATGTTTCTTTAAGAGAACTGCTGTTATGGGAAGTGGTGTATATAAGTCACAAGTCAAAGAGGCCTCCAGGGAGAAAACCATGAGCAACACAGCTAGGAGCAGGACCCCAAGCCACAGCCGGATGAGTCTTAGTCTAAATGACTCAGTGGGCCCCATGAGTCACATGCTGGATTGGATCACACAGAATATTCTTACACATGCAATAGTTCTTGGGCAAGTGGAAGCATTAAAATTATTCCTGGCTACTTGCTTGCACTAAGTGAAAGCAACTGTACTGTACTACCTTCTCTGCATGCAGGTGTTTCTTCTGATATGATTTCAAAAAGCAAAAGAAAATTATGTGAACCATTTGTTGCATGTCTCATTGATCCCTATAATGTGCACATTATTTCATTAAAAGAATATTAAAGTGTTATACATTCAAGCAGCCCTTTGCTCAAACTACATCTTCCTTTTTACCCAGTTAGTGCTGGATCCAAGCCATCAGATGAAAATTTAAGTACTGGAGCAGGGCAAAGATTTGGAGAAACAAATGTGATGTGAAGATCTAATCAACAGTTCCACCATCTGAAATGCTGAGGCTTCTGATGCTAGCTTGCAATACTGCCTGAAAGGCTAGCCAGGCCACATTTAATCACAACTAGAATTAATCTCCCTTACTAGCAACTATGAGCAATGCTAATCTTAACAAGGTGGATAAAGCAAACCCAAGAACCTGGCCCCTAATATTTTTCTCCAGATGGTATGTGAAGATTAAATAAAAATATGGCTAAATAAAAATATGGCAACCTTTACAATGTATCACCACAGAGCCTTCTTTATAATTGCTTTCTCCACAATTACAAGAATAGAAGAGCAATACTTACACTGGTGCCAGCTTCTCCAGGAGGCCCAGGGTTACCAGCTTCTCCAGGTTCACCCTATAAAAATTCAAGATAAAATCAGTGCTTTGCTCCTTGCACTTCTGATGAGAGACAAATCAAACATAGTATTTGACTACCTGAAGTCTCATAATCAATAAGTGATTAAATAGGTGAGGAGTGCTGGGACCAAATCCCTTCAAACTAGTAAATGACACCGGGAAAGTAGTTCAAAGTGACTTACTTATCTGAAAAAAGATTTTAGACAGTCAAATTGGGGAATGCATCACAAATAAACATGTTGAAAATATATGGAATAATAGGCCAACAAATAAAGAAATCCTCACTGGAAACCTCAAATCCCTACAGAGTACTTTTATTGGTGATTATAGCTTTTTAGTAAACCAGATGGCTTGCAAAACAAGTAGGGAAAAAATGGACGGCACCTAGCAATGTACCGACAGAACAAAAAGGAAAAAAAAAGCCAGGTGATAGTTGACTGATTTATTATTGTACAAAGTCCCTACGTGTTTCGCCATGCAGGCTTGGTCAGGGCAGGGGGAATCAGAGCATTCACCTGAGCTAGTAAAGGAACTTAATTGCTGTGGACAGTTCCAGCACTAGGTGAATGCTCTGATTCCCCCTGACCAAGCCTGCATGGCGAAACACGTAGGGACTTTGTACAATAATAAATCAGTCAACTATCACCTGGCATTTTTTCCTTTTTGTTCTGTTGTAGGACATGTGCAAGCAATCTGTTCAAAGTCAAAAAGCACACAGCATTAAGCAAATGTTTAAATTAATTCAGTTTTCTCTTGAGCCCAAGTTCAGAACTGCAAAAAAACTAAATGTATCATTTCGGTTATGAAAAGTGAAGGTTGAGCTCCCCTTGGCTTGAAGTGAAATCAGCTTGATGTTCACGAAGTTTCTGGGCAAGAATTCATAAAAAGCTCACTTGTTTTCAGAGAGTTCTTTCTTGGCTCATAATACTGGTGCATGTACATTGATAGTGCTATGAGCCTGTGCATTATTGCATTACCCCTTCCTCTGAAATTGCAGACGCTGCAACACCATAGCTCAGGCATTTCCCACTTTAATTTTTCATACAGAAAACTACCCTTTTGTAAATTACAGGGTCGTTTCAAAATTTCATGTAGTTTAAGAGCAATCAACAAGACTTTCACTAACAATAAGGGTTAACATTAAACAACTTGTGCACATGCAGATGTAAAGTAGATGGCTCCACTGAACGTCATCTGGGCATACACAGGATCACACTGAACTATGAGCAGACTGGAATGTCTGTGAAGCATATCTGATTTACAATACAGCCAGGCATTATGAACTGGATCAATTATGCATTAATTGCAAGTGATTATATTGTATGAACCCATTTCTTGATCAAAAGCAAACTACCACAACTCCGAAGAATGCATGTCAGGGAATCAACCCTGTTCTCACTAATTACTGGTCCTTTATGCACTTGGATCTTATCCCTGGTTTTATCAGAGTTCAGCTTGCGACACAATACCTTGCATTTATCCCTGGTTATAACAGCATCCATTTATCCCAGGACAAGTGTGGGGTGAAACCGGGGTGACCTCAATTTAATGTGGAAACAAAAAATACCTCGAGATAATTACAGGGGTGAACTTAAGTGTAGTGTAGAATGTAAATTTGGGGACAGGGTTGAATAGGACTTATGGTCTAGTGCAGAGACACCCACTGAGAAACAGCCACTGCTAATCCTGGACTATCTTCTACTTCTTTATGAAAGGACAGGTAATGCAAGCAATGCTCCCTCTAAGCTGTGGAGTCTTGTGAGCAAGTATTCTACTTTGTGAGCTACTGGCATTAAAGTTGTAAGCAAGTGATCTGGTTACTGCACAAATTAGTTTGCTCTGGAGCCATCCTTCCTGAACTAAGACAAAAATGTGTGAGCTGGAGGCTAAAAAATTGAGCTAGCTCACACTAACTCAGCTTAGAGGGAATACTGAATGCAAGTCTTAACATCTGATTGTTCAACAATATGGACTGTGATGCAATGTATCACCTACCAAAGAGGTTTGCATTGGTATATATTGAAAAAACACTGGAAAGTCAGTTTGATGGAATGGGAAAGACTGTATTTCATTACTTAGCTATATTAATCATAGCTTTAAACAAATGGCCAGGTTCCAAAGTATCATACAACTGGTTCCTCATGTTTCCAAGGGGGCTTTGAATTGGATGTTTTGAATAGCAGTCCAAACTTCCTTCCAAATCACATGCTTAACCTCTTGCATAACTAAAAGGATTTTCAGAAACAATTAGCTTAATGGCACAGGGAGAGGCTGCTTTTCAATGAAAATAAAGTCACTGAGCATAGTCAAGACCTTTGGCCTGTCTAAAGAATCTCTTTGGCTTTCAGCTTTTACACTGATGGGCTGACTGAATGACAAAGGGTCTTCAGTCTGGTAACAATTTTAAACACAAACGTAACATACGACTGGCTATTATTACAATATAAAATCTTAAATATGCTACCATGTTTAATGTGCCCATGACAAACCTCACTGGAATTTTCAATCAGAGGGTCAAGAATCTACCACAGAGGCTCTGCAAATCTATAAGCCTCATACTTTTTAATCATGCTACCGGCGCTGCTCTTTGTCATCCTCACAAAGCAGTGTCAGCCTGAAAATGATACATGGAGGATCAAAGTGAAGCCAGCTCCTAAGAAGCACATCTTCTCTATAAAAAGGATCCGTAATTATTGCACTTCATGGTTGCTCAGTTACACAGATGCTGAAAAGGAACAAAAGTGGCCTACGCAGAATCTGACACTAAGAGATAGTGAGTCCTCTAATCATTAGATGGGCCAAAAATGTACTTGCCAGGGTGATGAAAAACAGTTCAATGAATCAGAGTAATATCATCTGTCATCAGTGTAATATCATCTTAATGTGAGACACTGAATCAGCCAAAATTTTCACAATACGCAGGAGGCCAAGTTATACAATCAGTGCAGACTTGGTCAGGACAAAGTACATGTTACCTTGAAGTTGCCACCAAATATGGCACCCCAATGTCCCCATTGTTCTCTTTCAGATGAGGGAAGTCATCCTGTCATGTATGCCTTTGGCCAACTGTACCTCATTGGCAGGGGGAAGTCTGCTGTGATCATGTCATGAGCTAAGTGTTATGGAGGATTCTGGGAGATTTCAAAGCAAGAGTGTGATTTGGTGGCAGCTGGTCTCATAAGCCAATGTAGTATATTGACAGTGGAACACTACAAAAAACAGACATACAGACAAAGAGAAGGTGCTTTTGCTTGTGTTTCTGAAGCTGCATGAGTAGGACACAGCTTAAGTTTCTCATGCTGTGGCTTCATCTACTCAACTGTATTCGGATTGTGGAATACACCTTTTGTTCGGTGCTCCTGTACAGTGCAGTTGTGCCATCTTTTTCAAGCACATACTGATGGTGCAGCCCTGGAGGCTGATTCCAGTGCATGCAGTCTCCCCTTGAGACCAGGAGCTGCCTCAGCCATGTCTTCTTCTGCTGCTGTGCAGCTAAGGATAGGACAAAGCTTTTCAAATTGGAATATGTGTACAGATTTACAACAAGAATAACTAGGTTAAGAGTTCAATTGTCAGATGATTTGGAGCCAATCTGGTTGAAAGTGGGGTATAAATGCATCAAATAAACAAGCAAGCAAATAAATATAAATCCTGATTGACACTTCAGTGGGGGTCGCTGATGCTTTTCCTCATGACATGAACATATAAAGCTGATGTACTATCAAGCTATCTTTCCCATTATTTTTCTACATGACTGGGGAGTGGCTTTCCAATCTCCCAGGCACAGATCTTTTCCCAAACCTAAATTCCTTTAACTGGATATGCACTGGCAATTAACCTTAGGTTCTTATAAATGCAAAGCCCTAATTTTTGTTTATAATGTTTTTATCCCAGCTTTCTCTGCAAGTGAACTCAAGATCGCTTACAGGGTCAATTTAAAGACATGCAATGATAAAATCACCACAGAAGAAATTCTATGTTGTGGATAATTCATGCAAGCTTCTTTTTAAGCTTGCACTGAGAAACTGACAAAAGACGGGTTTTTTGGGAATAAATCTGAATCAAGAGCACCAGTAGGATTGTCAACACTGAGTTTAACAACCAGCATGAGGGGTGGGGCCAGAACATGGGGCATGCAACCTCACTCTGTCACTTCTGGAGAAAACCTGGAAGTGATGTAGTGTAGCTCTAGGAATCTCCAGAAACTGTGTGGTTTTCCCCAGAAGTGATATAGCAACATCACTGATGTTACTTTTCATTTTTTTCCCCTGTTGCTACTCAGTAAACTAGCAGGAACAAAGGGAGAACTGGAAGACCTAAGCACAAGCAATGTCGTTACGCTGGCAGTTACATTGGCTTTCTTCCTCGCCTTTTTGTATGCTAGCAGAGAGCTTCCCTTTACCAGTTCAAAACAAAATCAACAGGTTTGGCTCTCATCATTTCCTCCTGCCCTTTTCTTAATTCCACATGGAGTTCTAGTAGAGTACACTTAGGGGAGAAGTTACTTTTTGAGAAGTTTATAGTCTATAAGGGAGAATCTTTAGATTTCTAGCTCATTCTGAGGAGGCTGGAACTATTAATCATTCAGGATTACATAGTAGGTTTTTATAGCAGCTGCC
This sequence comes from Gekko japonicus, assembly GCF_001447785.1. NCBI lineage: Eukaryota > Metazoa > Chordata > Lepidosauria > Squamata > Gekkonidae > Gekko > Gekko japonicus. The sequence goes on along the minus strand of NW_015169180.1, from coordinate 817,942 downwards.
TTTGATCACTTTGGCCTATACAACTGTGAGCACAGCAGAAGGAAACAACAGGCTAGTTAAAAATACATAGCATTCATTAGGGCAAAAAAACCCATTTAGGGCTGGCTGACACATAAAGGGGGTCTTTAACTATGGTTTCACAGAATGAGTTTCTCTTTCCCACACAGTCATGCAGTTTTTCATCTGATCAAATGTTACTCAGTGAAGTCAACAATAGCGACAACACAGATGCCAAGAAATGTTTTCCCATTCTGTACAGTGGGCGGTGAATTAAATTATCTTACATGATGAACATAGCCTGAAGGGATACTGTAGGCCAAAACATGCTTCCTCCCATGCACCACAGAAGGAAAACAGAAAGAAAACATTATGCAATGTTACAGTGTGAGGAGAATTACTGTTGCTACAAATCTGACTGAGTTGGCAAATCTGATTTACATAAAAGTTCATGTGGGAGGGGAAAAAATTAAAATCTTTGCATGGTTTCTAAGACAGAAGAACTGAGGCCTAATTAAACCAGCATTTTAAATGTATGCCTAGGAGGCTTTGTGTTGTCTGGTAGTGGTGGAAAATGCCGTGGTGACCCAGTAGGGTTTTCAAGGCACGATTGGTTCAGAGGTGATTTGCCATTGCCTGCCTCTGCATAGTGATTTTGCAATATCTTGGCAGTTCCCATCCAAATACTGAACAGGGCCAACCCTGCTTAGCTTCTGAGACCTGATGAGATTGGGCTAGCTCGGGTAGGGTTGCCAAATGGTACTCACCTCCTCGGCGGGGGACTCCTGGGGACCTCCCGGTGCGCGCGCGCAACATACCTACATCACCCGGATGTGACGTTGCACGCTGGGGGCGGGGTTTCCCCTGGGGGGCGATTCTGTCGCGTCAGAAATCGGGCCGCCAAAGCGGGGGATTCCCTGCCCCCCGCCCTATTTGGCAACCCTAAGCCCGGGCCATCTGGGTCAGGGCTTGTATTGTATATCTGTAAATTTTGATTGCAATGCTAGGTATTCCACTGTGTGCTATATAGATCTGTATAGTATAATTAGTCCAGAATCCATTTCTCTTAGAGGCAAACCAAAAAACCACTTCCATCAAGCTGTCATAAAGTATTGTATTTAAAATGCTCCCTGTTCCTTACCGCATGATACCAGTAAGTGATTTATTCAATAAGTAGGAAAGAAATGATGGCACATTGGGGCCGATTCTATTAAGATGATAGGTTGAGCACTTTGATAAGGAACCTTTGATTCCTTCTGATGTGATCTGAATAGAAAGGAGGTGTTATCTGAAGGGGTTCTGTAGAAGCGATGGCAGGTAGGAGGGGAAAGGGAGTATGAAAACCCATGTTTTCTGACAAATGCCAGTGCCGGTGAAATGGATTAGACAGAAGACTAAGAGGAAAGGAAAGCCTTATCAGCTGTAATAAGGTGAGTTACAGGCCTCTTTATCTATTTTATTATCTTTACATTTTTTTAGACAAAATAGCTAACCTAAGTAGGCGCAGCTTCTTGTGCACAGGATGATCAAAGCAGCTGGGGCTCCCTTCCTGATAGTAATTAAGTGGCCCGTGACAAACCCAGATTATTTTGACTGTTCCGTGACTTCACTGGGCTTCTGAATACACAACTCTTATGGATTTGCTCCTATAGGTACACAAGAGTTGCATAGTGTAGCAAAAGATAAATACTAGAAGGACTCATTGTGTGCAAAGGTGAAACTATTTAGATAGAGTTTCAGCTGTCAGGAAAGAAGTTCAGCAGTGGCCTACCTCTTTAGCCAAGTGCTAGGGCAAGGAGAAAAAGGATAAGGACAGAATGACTTTTTAAAAAACATTTGTCTTGCAACATCCTAACTTAACAATCCCGAGCAAATGTATGTCTACAGTCATTTTTATTCAATTATACTCTAATTAAATTAGAATCTGAAGAAGTGAGCAGTGACTCATGAAAACTCATACTCACCCTGACATAAATTTTGTTAGTCTTTAAGGTGCTACTGGACTTTTCCTCTTTTCTACTGCTACAGACTAACACGGCTACCCATCTTAAATTAGAATAAATTATACCCATTCATAATATATCCTTGTCTCATCTAGTTGTTTATTATTAGGTTGAGCCAACAAAATTATTTTTGATTCAGCAAAAATGTGAGCAGAGTTCACATGTCCCCCTTTCTCCCTTCCTACTGTAGCCCCTTGTGCCCCCTCCCCAGCTCACTGATATAAGGGCACTTCTAGACCCAACCCAAAATTCTTACTATTATTGTTAAATAATTTGAAAACTTCAGACAATACAGAGCTTGAACCATCTCTTCAGTTTGCACAGACAAATCAGGGTGTATAAAATGTTTTCTTTTTTAGCCTGTTGGTTCACAGTGTTACAGTCAATCCCTATCTTACATTCAAATAAATCTGAAATATAGCAATTCAATTTGCAAATTGCCATGCCTCATCTTTGAGATGTGATTTTGATGACAGAACTCATTTTGATAAGGAGTCTGTGATTCATTTTTGTATCACTGCAAATGAAAGGAAGTGGAGTTCAGATCAGGAAAACGTACATTTTGGTAATGATATCTAAACTTACCTAAATTCATGCAAGTTTGTCAGTGACTTCTATATTTTGTTAACATGAAACTGGTTTAGAAAATTCTGTGTTTGCAGGGTTTTCATATGAAACTGTTGTAGAATTCAGATTTAATTTGTGCTGATTAAATATCTTTTGTACCATATTTATGGTCTCATGTTTATCTGTGACATACCAATGCCATCACAAAGTGACTTTCCATTATCATGTTCCTAGGTGAGCATGGCTTCTGAATATGCCCATATGGTGATACTAAAATTCTTGGAAACACAATCATTTACTAATGAGAGTCCTGTAAAGTGAGGTTATAGATGTGTCATGAAATTCAGAGTTGCAGTATTGGAACACAGCCAAAACTTAGCTAACTGAAACCACAACAGAACTTGCCCATTATACTCTGTCTGGACTCTCTCAGATAAACCAATTTTATTGGATTTGTAACACCAATGACAGCAAAAATATCAGCACAAATCAACAGTGAGAATGCTGCTCCTTATTTTAAAGGACATTGTTAATGTTTCATGTTCATAACACCCATTTTTGTCTGCCTTGATTTCATATTTTTGCTACTTTAACACAGTCTATAAAAGTCTATGTCTGAGCTACATCATTCCCTTATGCATAAGTGGATGAAACAGAAACAGGCTGCAATCATCACAGTGAAATATTAAAAAGCATTGAACTATTATGTTAATGTACATCTGCTATAAGCTGAACACTGGATCATAAATACAAAAAAACCCATCTGGGATATCATCTCCTATACTCAACAAAGGCAATTCTTGCAGCATCATTCCAAGTATTACTAGTGTTGCAATGGCAGCTTCTCAGTAAGATTCCCATGTTATTTAGTGACACGGCAAAATTGTAATTGGATGACTTAACGGTGCTATTTTCTTGTAATGAGGCATTTTTATGCAAGACGTTCCCATTCAGAAAATTAAAAGTTACTGCACATACAGCACAAAGCTCATGTTATAGAATTCAGAAGATTAGCAGAAAGTCATGGTATATTAGATTACACTTTCATCTATCTGGGAGCACTGACTCTGCAGAGAATTTCATATACCTGCTAAAGGAGCAGGTATCTGCTCCCCATTGAGTCATGAGGTGAATGTGTGACATGAAAGCTATACATGTAGATACAACCATTTGCATTCTCCTCTCCCCTCCTCTCCCCTGCAGGTTTATGGACCTGTGCTCAAGTCACATAATACTCAGTATGCATGGTGAGGAAATATATTTACTTCCTGCTCCAGAATGCCTACTGGTAACCTGGCTAAGTAATGTGTGAACTGGCTGCTCATCTCCTTGGTTGCCTAATGAGCTATTTCTGTCAGTTGTTTGAATCCTCTGATTACTTTTTAGCACTATTGTAAGATGAAAGGCAATGTTATATGATAATAATACAATCCTACAAGGACAGCTGGGTGAATTGTGAGCTTCTTCCCCATTCAAACTCTGTATGTGGAATGCCTTATCCACATTGCACAGGCCCTTCATGTTTGTACAATGTCTGGTACACTGTTCTCCAGATTAAGAAATATTTGGGCACCCCCCCTTTCCTGTCCCATCTACCAACCACTGCAGCAACTCCTTGCCCACTTGACAATGGTTGCTCACTAATGCAAATGAATCGTAGAAGCAGCAGCTGAAGATCTCTTGTATGTTTTCCATGGTGCTCTTGCCACATCCTCTTGTTCTGCCTCTCTGCATTCATCTTTTCCTGCTACAGTTGAAAACACTGAAGCATTCACAAAGGAATATCCACAGCAGAAGTATTCTATATTCATTTTCAGCACCCACAAGAATGTATGACTCAGTGACTGGAAAAAAGCCCACATGAAAAAAGCCCACAGAAAAAAACCCACGGTCATAAATGCTCACAGGAAAAAAATCCACATGGAAATAAGCCCATACACCAAAAAGCCCACACAGAAAAAAGCCCAATTGGAAAGAAGCCCACACGGAAAAATACCATGTAAAGCTCCATAGATTTTTATAATTGTGGATAACCATTCATCTCCATTTTTAAGAATGAATAGGTATTACCTATTTTATATTGTTATTTTAGGAGTAAAACATGTCATATTCACATGCAACAATTTGTGCTGTGAGATTTTATCGAGTATAATCTTTAATCAGAATTCCCTCACGTATTGGCCATTTCCAGCTCTCCCACTGGCTGTGCTGTGTGCTCCATCTGCCATTGGCCCATCAACCAATTCCCTAGCTTGATTTCCCTTTACTTGTATTTTAACAAATACAGTGTGGTACACCCAGTGTCTCCTACAAAAGACTACCTAACCCTAATAGTAAAAGCAATAATTATTTAACAACAACATTTAATAACAACAACGATAACAGTAATAAAAATAATTTAATAACAATGATTTAATAACAACAACAATAGCTCAGATAATTCTTCATTGCAAATTAGCCAATCTCCTTAATTAGGCCCCTGCCACACGGCAGAGAAACCACGAGGCAAAAGCGGGGCCGGAAAATGCAGGGGAGAAGCGTGGCTTTTTGCCCCGGAGCAAAGTAACGCATGGCAGCCCGATCACATGTCCCGGGGAGGTCCCGTGGGTATGCCTTTAGGTGCCGATCACATGGCTATCCTGCAGCACAGCAAAGAAGCGGTGTGGCGCGATCACACCGGCAATCGCTAGGCGCTGCTTCCGTGGCAAATGGGAATTTTTTTCCCTTACCACAGTGTGCGCATGTGCCGGTGGGCATTTGTGCACATCCTGTGGAGGCTTAAAAAAAAAATCCGGTTTGCGACGGGACATGGGCGGGCGCCGGATGCCATGGGATTCCAGCGGAAATGCGATCAGATGCCCACCCTTGCCCCGCGTTTTCCAGAAACTAGCACATCATATGTACCAGTTTTTTACTCTGTATCTTTGGCAAGAAGCCACGGGTTAGCCATAGGTGCACTACGCTTCCCAGATGTTGCGGGGTGATCGCACCCGGAAAATCCGCCTATCATCCGTATCTTTAGCACGGCAAATGCTCCGTATGAAACATTATTTAATTTAATATCTTTCTGTCTTTATTTTAGAAATTACTTCTTACCAACAATACAAAGGTTGACAAATGGTAAATTAATAAATTTAAAGTATTTAATTTTATTTAAAATATTTCTATATAGAGTTTAATTTCTGTAGTTATTGTTTTTCTTTATTAATAAAGTTTGTTGATAACTAAATGGTCACTTTTATTTCCTGTATTTTCCCTTCCAAGCTTTTACTCTCAAGAGCATTAAAGCCCTCTTCATACAGGCCAGTTTTGTATCCTAATGAACATAGCAAAATTATTATTTAATTATATTTGATAAAATCACAACACAAATTATTGCATGTGAATATGACATGTTTTAATCCTAAAATAACAATATAAAATATAGGCAATATCTGTTCATTCTCATAAATGGAGATAAATGGTTATCCATTATTATAAATATCTACGGTGCTTTACATGGTATTTTCCCATGTGGGCGTCTTTTTCTGTGTGGGCTTTTTGGTGTATGGGCTTTCTTCCATGTGTGCAGTTTTCCGTGTGGCATTTTTCCATGTGAGCTTTTTTCCCGTGAGCATTTATGACTGTGGGGTTTTCCCCTAGAACCGGCTTTAACAGTTTCCAAGAATCCTAAAGGGATTTGACTCTCCTGATTTCCCCTTTCAGCTCCCTTCTGACCAGTCACCTCATTATTGTAAAATTAACTCTTCTAAAATCAACTGTGATTGTATTGGACTTTTGGGGCAACTTTCTATTGACATAAATGGTGAACTTAACAGCACTGTGCAACAACACCTACATCTTGCACTGGGTCTCAAGCTCCAAGTCTAGGGTTACTACCCTTCTAGTTTTACTACCCCTCTAGATGGCTCCATGATCAACCAACACACAGCCATTTATAGTATCCAGATATCATGTCTTTATGACATGACTAAACCAGACATCCACCCAGTAAATGTGAAGGTAGCTGAAGTAACCTATTATTGCCACATTTTCCTCTTATCTCCTTCTGCCTCTCAAGATCACCTTCACTATTTAGGTCAAGCAGGTGATAGTGCACCCCCAACTTTTAAGTTACCATGACAGCCAGTTATCTCCACCTATGTTTATTTCTCTTAGGTTTTTCAGATTTTTTAACTCTATTCCATCTTTGATAAACAGAACAACTTTACTCCCCATACACCATTTCCTGCCTTATCTATAGAGACAACAGTATCCCATTGGACAGCTCCACGATAGTCTCATCTACATACCTCTCTGTCTCTCTCAGCTTCTTCAGTCTGGCAACCCTAACCTTGAGGGAACACATTTGATCTCCTACAGCAAAGAGATCTGTGCATCAAGCACAGACTCACAGCTATACACATTCCTATGCTGAGAATGCCCTGACTTCTTTGCCCTTCACACAGGAGCTTAACTTGTGTGTTCTTATTTCAAGATGCTTTGTGATTGGGGTTCCTTCTTGCTTCCATTCAAGCTTCCCCAACAAACTCCCTGATTAACACACAATGTTTTCTCATACTGGTTAGATGTTCCCAGGAAGAACTGAATTCTTAGGGAGCTGAACTCTGATTACTCAGCTGAGGGCTGTGGGTCCACCCCTGAGCCTTGGGCAATGCAGGCTGACTCAGCTCAAGCAGCAATAGTCCCTCCCACTAAGACATAGTATAGCAGAACACACAGATAGAACAAAAACAAGCTTCAGGAAAACAAACATACCACACAGCTAAAAAACCCCAAGCAATCTCAAGCAAAAAGACAAAAACGTAACCCTCCTCTCTTTTGCCTCTTGCACCAGTCCTACACAAAACACCCTGTTAGCGCATTCTGTTTGCACGGTGTAGTCATGCACTCCCAGAAAAACAAAAACTATGTGACTTCCAACAAAGTTGGAAGTTCTGGAAGCGATACTAGTACCATTTTGAATTATGGTCACTAACTAGACCCTACCACATGTTTCCAAAGTTTCCTCCTCATCCATGAGGGAGAATAATTTTGGTTTGTTGGTTATAAAGAAAAGAAATCTGAAAGTGCCTGTATGCTGATTATTGTGCCCTTAAGTAGATTCTGTTCTGGTAAAATTACCTCAGTGACCAAGCAACACTCATATCCTTACAATACAGAGTAAAAATAAATGAAAATATTCTGTATATATGTGTTCTTTACCATTCTGCTCCAGGCAAGTTTAAAAAAGAAAACAAATCTGTTTTTTTACCTTCTCACCAACACCTCCAACAGAGCCAACTGAACCAGTAGGGCCTTGAGGACCCTAGAATGACAACAAGTAGTAAGTTATGTCATGTACAATTAGTTAAAAAAAAATGAATGCAAAAACCATTAGAAGGGTGATCTTTCTTACATCAGCTCCATTTGGCCCTTGAGGGCCTCTTGGGCCAGGGGGTCCAGGTGGGCCCTATAAGGGGACAAAAAGAAATTCAACAAATGAACAGCCATGCGGTCAGTACAAGGAAGGTACAAGACTTTTTCAGAACTAGTTAAGAGCTGTAAGTTGCAATATATCTAATTCTCAGCGTGGCCCCATCTGTGGATACTTAAATCTGGAGACTGAAGTCATGAACGGATAAAACAGATCCTTCCACAAACCTGAGAAAAGCCCCAGTCTGAAATGTTAAAAAACCCTCCATTACAGAAGCAGTCCATGCAGCTTTGAGAAAAAAATGCCCTCAGTGGCCATTGCTGGCAACTTCAACAATATTACCAGGCTGCCAGTCTTGGTTTCTGTCAGTAAAAGGTGGTGTAAGGGGACAGGGTTCTTTCTAGGGCTGTTTTGGGAGGGCTCCAGGGGCCAGGCCCAGCAGCAATCACCAGGCAACTTGGTACCATGTGACTTGCATGATTTACCCAGATCTGGATGCTTGCTAATGTTCAACAGCAGTCATCCCATGAAAGCTTTGTTGTATAGCGATTAGAGTTCTAGACTCAAATCTGGGTGTCCCAGTACATGCTAGGCACAGGGCAGGGTGGCGAAGCTAAGGTACGAGCAAGGCAAAGGCGTAATCTGGTGTGGCGTGGTGAGAGTTCAGTTCCTGGGTCATAAACGGAGTCAGCAACAGGAACAGGTTCAGGGCAAATCCAAAAGTTGAGCTCCAGATACAGTCCAAATAGTCAAAGTCATGAGACAAAGGCAGGGTCAGTGCTGGAGAGGTCAGGAGTAATTTGACACATTGCTTCTACAGCCAGCCTCTCCGTCTCTTCGCCCTTAATAGCAGAGACACTTGTCTCACAGCTGGATCACATCATGAAGGTTCGTGTGCTCTCCTCCTTACTATCTAGACCCAGATGTCTCTGAGCAGCTAATCGCACACTCTACCTTCTTTTCAGCATCTCATGACTGACCCTCCTGTCTATGTTCCAACAGTTCTGGAGACAAGGGAGGTGAGGTGGATGGTGGGACGCTATCAGGTTCTGAACAGTGGGCCTGAACCACTGGGAAGCTACTGACAGAATGTGAATCACTACTTGGTAGGGTCACAGTAGCTTTCTGCAGCAGGTGGTCTGCAACTGACTGCGAGATGGGAACTCCTTTGCTGCCGTTCCTCTTCTGCAGAGTCTTCTGCCTCTTCAGGGTTGGCTGTGCCCAGCTGATCCATGACAGTGGGAGACCCAGATCTGAATTCCCAGTCTGCCATGGAAGTTCACTTGGGGACCTTGAGCTAGTCACACATACTCAGTGTAACATACCTCACAGGGTTTTTGTGAGGATAAAATGAGAGGCAAATGATGTAAGCTGATTTGGGTCTCCATTGTGGAGAAAGGCGGGGTATAAATGAAGTAAATAAATAATAAATAAAACTGAAGATTGTGGGGAGAGATAAAACATTAGAATGTGGGTGTGGAAGAGAAAAAAATCAGGGAAATGAGAGGGTATGGGGGCTGACAGAATGAGGAAAAGAGGAAATAGTGTGGAGATGGGTGATAAAGGGCAAAATGAGGTGCCCCCCACAAGTCCTTTTGGGTTCCCCACTATGTTATGGCACTAAATATGAATGGCAGAACAGTCACAAATGGACATTTAAGAAGAAATTAACGTTATGTTTGAAATATTCTACTTGGTAATCATACAGCAGGATATAAATCTAATCAGTATAATAAAGAAATAAACCTAAAGGAAGTACATATACTAGTACTTCTTTGTTTAGGTGGTGACATTGAGTTGGTTCATGCTCTTGCTGAATAGTCTACCCTCTCCTGAGGATATTTTGACTTGGAAGAGGTGGGGGGAAAGGGATATATGGGAGACAATATCCTTTACAATATTATTTATGTCAACTCTATACAAAGATTTTTTTAAAAAACAAACATACCATTGGTCCAACATCTCCGTTTTCACCTTTTTCACCAGGTGGACCAGGCAGGCCCTAAGGATAGGAAAGATGAACAAAGAAATTACACAGTTATTTGAACTGGAATGATACTGTAAATTATAATCCCTGGTAGGAATTTTTCTGAATCTCAGTTTAGATAATATTTATCAAAATGAATACTGTTCTGTGGTTCTGTGACAGTCTACTGCTCTTCTGCCTGACTCTCCAACTCGTAGGATTCATGTCTATGTCTAACAAGAGAGGAAGCCAGACAGATAATGAGACTCTTATATAGGAGTTCATCAAGATTAGAACATTCAGTTCTAATATATATGTGATTCTAATACATGTGTTTCTGAATTGGAAAGCCATGCTTTGCTTATGAAAATATTACTCTTACAGACACTACAATGAATGGAAACCGCTATCAGTTTACAAAAAATAGAATACCATAATTCAATATGATGATGATGATGATGATGATGCAGCAGATTGTTTTTAGAAATAATACAGCACAATTTCAACATTGGCATGTTACTGTTTGCGGGTGAGCTTCTTCTGGGATAGACTGGTTACGAGATAGCTCTCTATGATTCTGAAAATTACACTTTTGATACATTTTCTTTTGTGATTGTTCTATGCTCCAAGAAAGCTGGGCAAGCTTTCAATTCAAGTGGAGGAAGGGTATGCAGAGAGACACTGCTTAAGCTTTCTCCTCTGGTCCTTTTCCAGTTCAAAATCACAAACTCCAACCGGGTTTTTCACCTGCAGGGGAGAGATACAAGGAGCTGGATCCAATAACTCCCCTCCACTGTGAGTATTCTTGCTTAATTGGAAGAACCCCTTCAGAGGACGACTTCTCATTTATCAGAACGGAATAGGTGAATTTTACCCAGAGTTTCCCTCACTTCTCCATCTCTTTCCCCATTTTGCTGTTGCAAAACAAAAACAGTTTGAGGAGGACAATTCTGAGTCTAAAACAACCATAGGGGAAAGAGCTAAGCAGCCTCTCCTCACAGGGCTACAGTTTAACTAAGCTGTTTTAAGTTAAAAGGGAAAGATATAGAATTCTTTGCAACATAGAACAGGCATCTGAAAAGACGGGATATGAATATTCTCATTAAAATAAAATGTAGCTTAACTCTGATGAAACAACTTCAAGACAGAAATTGATGTTCACCAGCAAACATAGGATTCCACATTTGCCTAAGATGTGCAAAGTACATCTGGGGAATTTCTAAAGGAAAAGTGGTGGGTAGGAGAAGGTACTTAACACTCTCTCATTGGGAGTCCCTCAAAGCCACCTTTCCTCTATTTTTATGTAATGGGAATGGGAAAAGAAGAAATGCTCTCCCAGAAACCAAGTTCCAGGCTCATTCTCAATAAATCTTTGGCATGAATTGTATCTTGTATTTCTAATTTTCATTATGTTTATCTCACCAGAGAAGCTCTGACTCAGCAGCTGGCTATGAGTAGATTTTGCACACATTAATGTTTTGATTATACTAAAGCGAGATTAATGAGCAGTTGTGGAATGAGATTTCATTTTCAAACCAGTCTCCCATATTTTTTTCTGCTCTAGTGCTTTTCCCTATAAGGACCAAATGGATACCTTTATACAGTTGATACTCACTTACTGCTAAATTCTGAACTAGACAAGCTGCTAATCTGCAAGATGGGTTGGGATGCTCCTGATCTGACTCGCCTGCCCCACATTCAGATGGTAGCTGTATGGAACTTATTTGCCCAAGCACTGCAGGGCCCTATTTGGATTAGGACCATAGAATGGGAGGGGGAGGAGAAAGAAGGGTCTTTATCTTTCCCCTGTGCCAAGCTGTGCCATTTCTCCCTTCCCCCTGTGCCATTTCTCAAGCTGAAATGACCATGGGGGCAAAGGGACTATATAAACTGAACGCTGCACATGCAGCCCCACAAGCAGCCTACTTCAAGCCTTAGCCTTCTTCAGCCCAATGGCCGGGGGGAAGCTTTTCAGCAGGATTATTTCTCAAGGAAGATCCATTTTTGCAGATCTGCAGCAACCTCATCCAGCTACCTTTTCAAGGGACTTCAACATCTCCATATTGTAGCCAAAAGGTAAAGCAGGAAAAAGCAGCAGGTGGCCTCAGAAGTGTGATTTCCTGTATGCTTTAGGTGTTGTTGTTGTTGTTAGGCACTGAGCACAAATGAGGCAACTTCCAGTTTTTCTTACTGTACAGACAGTTCATTCATTTCATCTCCTGATTGTGTGGAAGGTTAACAGACTGCTCTTCATTTACACAAAAGTCTATAATGGATACTAATATGCATACTGAAATATACCCATTGATTGAAACAGATGCAAAATGGCAGAGTCAATGCATTCTTGTCTCATTACCAGTTTCTAAACATGAGATAATGGCAGGTGTTTTCAATTATTTAGAGAGGCACTAAATGACCGTCTCTTACTGGATGTGCAAAACTAACATTCAAATGTTTTGGATCCATTCAGCAGTCTGACATACTTGAATACTTAATCATTAGGGATAAAACATCTGTCTCCTCTGTTGAATACACAATTTATTAAGTGGTTTGTTATAATACCCCCATTTTTTTACAATGGTCACACAATAGAGCTTTAAAAAAGATTGTTCTTTAACACTGAAAACCACAATAAAACTAATCAAGACTTCAAAATATTACTTTGTACAAATACTAAGTACACGGCCCTGCTTGGCAGGAACACCAGCTCTCTGTGTGTGGAAACTGACACTGCCTCTGGATCCAGTGGAGGCATCTTCCATCCTCTTTCTCAAAGTAAAATTCTCTGCTGGGAAGGTTGGGTGAGGAAAGAGGAAGCATTCTTACTAGGGATGAGTATTCAGTATTTCTGAGCTGAATTAATACCTGAATCATGCCTTTTTGGCATGATTCAGGCATTACTTAAGCCAAATCGGATTCAGTTTATCAATAAGAGAATCCTGAATTAATTCAAGAATCCAGAATGTTTTGGCTCTATTATACCCTATGGGGCTATTATACTCAATGGCAAATCTCCTAGGGTATATTTAGTGGCTGGCAGGAGGGATTTGAGGTAGAGGCACCAAATTTGCAGTGTAGCTGCTGGAGCCTCTCCCCAAGGTAATCTCCAAGTTTCAAAAAGATCAGGACAGGAGGAACAATTCTATGGGCACCCAAACAGGGTCAAATCCATTGGGTTTTGGGACTGTCAGAGTGGCACTGGTTCTGCTGGGCACATTGTGCTGGTTCTGCTGCTGGCCTTGCAAACATGTCCCTTCCCAACACCTCACTTTCTACAGCAGACTCTCTGGGAGAATCTGCTGGGCTTGTTGTAGCCTGCCTTACTTTCCTCCCACCACTGGAAACAATGGAGATTCTCAGATTTGACCTTAGTCCTGTTGGGTACTGGCACTGGTTCTGCTGGGCACATTGCACTTGTCCTGCTGCTGGCTTTACAAACATCCCCCCTCCTCATACTTCACATTCTACTGCAGAGATTCTCTGGGAGAATCTGCTGGGCATGTTGTATGCCTGCCTTGCTTTCCCCCCACCTTTAGAATCAATGGAGGATGGGGACACCTGCTTTGGGTGCCCATAGAATCGGACCCCTGGCCCAATCTTTTTGAAATTTGGAGGTTCTTTTGGGGAGAGGCTCCAGCAGCTACACTGCAAATTTGGTACCTCTACCTCAAACCCACTCCCCCCAAGCCCACTGAATAAACCCTAGGAGATTTGCCATTGACTATAATGGCCCCATAGGATATAGTGGAACAAAAAAAAATGGGTTTCCTGAATTTTACCTGAATACCAATACAATACAGATACTGGAATTCAGGTTTTCAAAGCAATACAAAATTTTTAAGGGTCCAAAACCCCCAAATCCAAAAATATGCCATTTTTTTTCTTGCAGATCCCTAATTCTTACTTGGAGTAGCAAGTACCAAGTGGGAGGAGAGAAGGAGGCTCCATTGGGCCAATGGCTATATGCATGTAGCTGCACATGCATGGGGAAGGGGAAAGAATTTTGCCCTAAATTTTAAAGGGAATGTTTAAAGCAATGTCTGACAAAAAAATTAATGGATAGATTATTTGGAGCAAAGGATGCATTGTATGATATATACAAGTTCACCTTTGAAATGGCATGGGTTCCTGCTTCTTCTTCGTCTTCTTTTAATAAACTGAACATGTAACCAGAAGGAATCTTGCAGAATTTAAAATCCCATTTTGCTTAAATTACACAATCTGCAATCTTGTACTCCCTTACAGTTTGGTGTAGTGGCTAAGTGCGTGGACTCTAATCTGGGAGAACCGGGTTTGATTCCCCTCCACTTGCACCTGGCTGGATGACCTTGGGCAAGCCGTACTTCTGATAAGAGCTGTCCTTGAAAAAGAGCAGTTTCTGTCAGAGCTCTCTCAGCCCCACCTATCTCACAGGGTGTCTGTTGTGGGGAGGGGAAGGGAAAGGAGTTTGTAAGCTGCTCTGAGACACCTTTGGGCAGTGAAGGGCAGGATATAAATCAAATCTCTTCTTCTTCTTACATTCTGTGGGCATTTTGCCACTGACTTCAATAGGAACAGTATCACACACTTACTGATCCCATTCTTTAGAAGAAGGCACAATCCCTAGCTATTTATGACTGACAGTTTCCACAGGGATATTTAATACCAATTTGCACATTCAATAACTGATATGCTCAGCTGCTGAAATTTTCCAGTTCACAAAAATTGAAAAGATTGGGCTTCATCGTCACAATGAGAATGTTCCAGTAACCGAGGACTGCAATTTCACATTGATATTTAAAACTGGGTGATGTATAGCCTGATCAGCTGCTTTTATTAAACTGGTAACCTGGGATTTTAATATATTGTAGTCCTATTGAAATTAATGACTCTACAATTGACTTAAATGATACTGCTTATTTTTGGAAGTGCATAGAGGTATCACCTTCATAACCTCCATAGATATAGCTCTGTGGTATTTAAGCAGACAACATATGTAGTATTACTGGCCATTTTCTGGCAAGGCAGCATCAAGCATTCAAGCCTGGCCTCTCCAGTGACTGCTGCAGACAAGGGAAGTTAAGTTGGGCATTAGTACATCAGGTGAGAAGATGTGTGACTGAATCTGAGCTTTGAAGTCATGGACACTACTTCTCCAAGTGTTCTGCAACACTTAAAATTACCTTCATTTGTGGAGTTTAGGAACTTATCCTGGGAGCTGTGTAAAGTTTGTTGGTTCAAGAAGGAAGAAGAAAAAGGGGTGGAAGTGACAATCCATACTGTTGTAGCTCAGTCATGTGTGCACCTGCCTTCCCCTTTAATCTAAAACAAATCTCCTAAGCATATATTTTAAAAGCTGTAAGGCACATTTGCTCTTAGGGGTCAACATTTAAGAAACGTCCAGCCAAAATTAAGCATCCTTTTATGGAAGTGATGTAAATATAACTTTGCTACTCTATATTACTATAGTCTTACAGTATGATCCTAAGAATGATTTCCTGGGAATAAGCTCCACTGAGCAAATTTCATAGGATTCTGGGCAGATCTGCTTAGATTTGCTTTCTAAATATCTTTGATGAACAATTGCCTACAAATCGCTCATTTGTAGGTGGGACTGACAGAAAGGTAACCCCTGTGTTGTGGATATAAGTAGCTCATCAATTACAATTTGCTGTCCTGACAGAAACTAACAACTTACCCAGCAGTTTGCTACTAAGATTTATTAAGCTATACACTTGCCTTTAGTGATTCAAACTCAGGCCCTTGTACTGAAATATTTTCACCCTCAAAGTATGAACTTTGCCCACTAGGTTTTAAAATGGAGCCAGGTTTTTTGTCTAACTCACAGGCAGTTGCATTAAGAAAGTAGACATGTTCTATTCCTAGTTTCATGCCAGCATAACTTGGAGTTATATAATATATAGGGGGAGTTTACGCTGGCACAGGGCACTAGTAGGGCTGCGTTGCTGAGTCCCACTGGCACAGGAGTGCTACAGCTGCATGCCAGTGGAGCAACAGCATAAAAACTAGTGCTGGTGTAGATGTGAGCATGGTGGCAGTTGGGCAGCTTCCAAAGTGTTTTCATCGTGGGAACTCCCCTCCCCCCCCAGCAGGTGCAAAGGTACACAGACAAAAATGGCATTGTAGTGAGCACACGTGCACCCCGGTGTTTGGAACACAGACAAGGCACCTAGCTCAGCTGGGTGAGCACCTGGGGGGAATACACCACAGGAAGAGCAAACAAGCAGTGGGAGGATGTTGATGAATTAACAAGGACCTGGTGGACACAAAAAGATCAGGGCCCTCGTCCTGGCAAGACTGCAGTCACAGAAATGAAAACAGATGGTAAGGCAAGGGGAGGGTAAGACAAGGGGACAGGCTCTCATTCGCCCAGCCACAGCCATGCAGAGCATAGGCATGACTGGCGAGTTGGCCAACTCATCTTTTGGAAGAAGGAGGAGAGGCATCCTGGGATGGCAGGGTTCCATGGGGGTAATGCCATGGGTGGTCGCTTCTGGAGTGGCTCTGGGGGAGGTGGCTGGCCCCAGTGCTGGACTCCTTGTTGGAACAAAGCTATTGGCATAAAGGCACACCACTACAGTGTGGTTCAAACAATAGCTGAAAACACGGCAGAATGGTCAATTTTAGAGGGCATAGCCCTACGGAACCTTTCTGGGGCCAAACGATATGCATATCACCCTTTCAGATAGCCTTCCAGCAGCACAGCAACCATGACAATAAATGCTGTCATTGCTTGTTCGGAGCCAGGTTCCAGAAACACACTAGCATCCTGGGGCACAGTGCCTACAAGGTTAGGAGCATTCAAACATCATGGGGCAGATCCTGCACCATAGAGGGATCGGTTATCTCTGCAGATGTGCACTCCCACCCAGCCCCGTGTGGTGGATGCATCAGAACTGCGTCTTCAACTGGCTGAATGCCTACTCAATGACCACATGTGTTTGTTGGTGGGCTTAGCTGTAGGCTATGCGGTCTGGTAGGCCATCTTTGGAATACGACATCAGCAAATATGGCAACAGAGGATACCCTCGGTCACCTGGGGGGAATGGCACATGAGGCATCAGGAGTGGTGTCCTCTGCTTTATGTCCAGCCAGCCATGCCCACCATACTAACCCAGGAGCTATCCTTTGCCCTCCAGGCAGGCAACTGAGGCCAGATGCAGCAAAGATCTGGGTATCACGAATGCTGCCCGGGAACTTGGCGACAAAATCCATAAAGATGCCCTGGTGGACACAGGAGTCCTGAACATTTAGGTTGTAGAAGTGGTGGTGATGATGGTAACCTGTGGCTCCTCCAGGGAGGAATGAGGGATATTTAGGTGCAGTCAGTGGCCCCCATCATACTGGGGAAGCTGCCAAATGATGTAAACATTGCACATCAAGAAGCTGCTGGGGGACATATCTGAGTCTCTCTGGGGTCCCCAGCTCCCCTTGTGCCCTCTGCCCCGCTTCCTGGTGTGCCTCCAGTGGAGATGGCACATGGGTTGGCATGGGGATGCCTTTGATGGCATGATTTTGAGGGCAGCAATGGTGCACTGGCTGGCACCCTTTCCCCTCTATACATATTTTAAGTCCCCCCCCCCA
Organism: Gekko japonicus; assembly: GCF_001447785.1. Taxonomy (NCBI): domain Eukaryota; kingdom Metazoa; phylum Chordata; class Lepidosauria; order Squamata; family Gekkonidae; genus Gekko; species Gekko japonicus. The sequence continues at coordinate 800,409 of NW_015169180.1, read as the reverse complement.
ACACCAAATGACCGGGCAGTCCAGAATGGGAAAAGAAAATTATAAATCACGATCTGGGATCTTTTATTCTGGTTTTATTTTTACTGACTGTATAGGGATATTTTAAAATTGGTATTTGTTTTATGGCATTTTGCCTTTCGTACATCATCCAGGGCCTGGTGTAAGCTGGGATAGGGCGATTAATAAATCAAAATGATGATGATGATGATGATGATGATGATGATGATGATGATGATGATGATGATGATGATGATGATGATGATGATTACGATTACCCTGCTGTATGTTGTGGCTGGTGGTGAGCGGGGGCACCTTCACATCCATTGCCAACCTCTGGTGTCCTGTGCACTTTTGTATTGAAAGTACTTTTTGGCTTATTCAAAGAAGAAAAACTGACAAAGTGTACATCACGAAAGCTCACACCTGTGCACTCTGTGTGAGGAACACCACCATTGGGTGCCCATGGGGCTGACTGGTGATGCCTGCCTCCCCATTGACTGGTGGCCAGCTCTCTTTAAGGGAGGCTGTGCATCAGAGGAGGAGCATCACTCCTGTGGCCTGCCGCTGTCTGTCCCCTGCCACTGACAGACACTTGACTTGGCCTCCTCAACTCATGACTTCCATTGGCCTTGCCTGCCCTCCCTATCACCTCACGCCTGTCTCAAAACAATGCCAGAATGGAATACTGCAATGGGATCACCACAGATGCCATTGTAGCATCACCTGGCAACACTGTTGGGGCACCTTTTCCCCATTTGATCACAGTGCAGGTGCAACACAGGATTGCTCTGCCTGTCAGTCAGCCATGTGTATTGCAGCTACAAGTGGTTCTATAGAGCCTTACTAGAAAGTCCACAGTTTGAGTTCAGGCTAGATCATCTGATGATCTAGAGGGGCCACCCTTAAATGGGATGGGGGATCCCCTGGAATTACATCTTATCTCCAGATGACATAGATCAGTTCCCTGGAGAAAATGGATGCTTTGGAGGATGGACTCTGTGGCATTGTACTCCACTGAAATCCCTGTCTTCCCCAAGCTTAATTACCAAATCTCCAGGAATTTTCCAATCTGGATATGGCAACAATTCCCCCTCATCCCATGCCTGTGCCCGGGGGGACCTGGCAACCCTAGATGAGTCCCACCCATAATCTCTGTGGAGAAACGCCATTTTGTGGATGTGTTTTAGTTGGTGTGGGCCGGATAGGAGGAGGCCATCAAAGGGGTAGGCCTGGGCCTAGTCTCCTCCTCATCCCCCCCCCAGCCTGTCTGTAACTAGCAATTTGAGAGCAGCTCCCTAGAGAGGACAGGAAGTCCATCATGGTGGTGAGGTGGTCCCAGGATGCTGCAGGAGGGAGAGCCAGTTCCTGGGCGGGAAACTGTTTTATATGTTTGGTATTGTGGAGTTTGGGATGGGAAGCCAGTTCAAGTCAGTCAGAAGTCTGGAGCCAGTCAGACTTGTGGTTGGAGTCTGCAGGAGGCAGAGGCCATGTTGGGAGACATGTTGATCTAACCTTCTCCAGTGAAATGAAGTCATGTGCCTGCCCTGTAGATCATCTAGAAATCTATGAGTGTAGAGAAGGGAGAGATGGAGCTAGGCTCTCATTCGCCCAGCCACAGCCATGACAGGCGAGTTGGCCAACTCATCTTATGGAAGAAGGGGGAGAGGCATCCTCGGATGGCAGGGTTCCATGGGGGCAATGCCATGGGTGGTCGCTTCTGGAGTGGCTCTGGGGGAGGTTCCTTGTTGGAACAAAGCTATTGGCATAAAGGCCCACTACAGTGTGGTTCAAACGATAGCTGAAAGCACTGCAGAATGGTCAATTTTAGAGGACATAGCCCTACGGAACCTTTCTGGGGCCATCTGGATCCCAGCCACCCTGAGGAATATTTGGGTATGCAGGGGTCATTTTGTAGAAAAAGAGGTGCAGGAGTTCATTAGCATACCTCATTAGCATAACTTATTTGCATATGCCACACCCCCTGACATCACTGGAAGTGTGTCAGAAGGCAACACCCACCGCTCAGGCTCCACTGGATTGTTTTGGATTGCTAGCTATTGGGGGGGGGACATGCAGATCTGTCCTCACAGAGGAGCGAGAGCTTGTACCTAAATAAAACTTGGTGTTAAAGGTGCCACTGGACTGTTTTGGACTGGGGGGCTGGGGGGGCTCTGCAGTTTACCTGGCTGCTTCTTGCTCTGACTGAGGGCTGCTGGGAGCAGGGGGTCGGGCTTGTTGTATGTGCTCGCCCCCTGGGCTCTTTACTGCCGGAGCTCCACTCCTGTGCACTCCTGCAGGAAATGACCCCTATGGGTATGCAAATAAGGGTCTTGAACAGCGAACAACAGCAGCAACTGGGCAATGCTGGCTGCCCACAGCACTAGTGATGGGTGCCACAAACGATATGCATATCACCCTTTCAGATAGCCTTCCAGCAGCACAGCAACCATGACAATAAATGCTGTCATTGCTTGTTCGGAGCCAGGTTCCAGAAACACACTAGCATCCTGGGGCACAGTGCCTACAAGGTTAGGAGCATTCAAACATCATGGGGCAGATCCTGCACCATAGAGGGATCGGTTATCTCTGCAGATGTGCACTCCCACCCAGCCCCGTGTGGTGGATGCATCAGAACTGCGTCTTCAACTGGCTGAATGCCTACTCAATGACCACATGTGTTTGTTGGTGGGCTTAGCTGTAGGCTATGCGGTCTGGTAGGCCATCTTTGGAATACGACATCAGCAAATATGGCAACAGAGGATACCCTCGGTCACCTGGGGGGAATGGCACATGAGGCATCAGGAGTGGTGTCCTCTGCTTTATGTCCAGCCAGCCATGCCCACCATACTAACCCAGGAGCTATCCTTTGCCCTCCAGGCAGGCAACTGAGGCCAGATGCAGCAAAGATCTGGGTATCACGAATGCTGCCCGGGAACTTGGCGACAAAATCCATAAAGATGCCCTGGTGGACACAGGAGTCCTGAACATTTAGGTTGTAGAAGTGGTGGTGATGATGGTAACCTGTGGCTCCTCCAGGGAGGAATGAGGGATATTTAGGTGCAGTCAGTGGCCCCCATCATACTGGGGAAGCTGCCAAATGATGTAAACATTGCACATCAAGAAGCTGCTGGGGGACATATCTGAGTCTCTCTGGGGTCCCCAGCTCCCCTTGTGCCCTCTGCCCCGCTTCCTGGTGTGCCTCCAGTGGAGATGGCACATGGGTTGGCATGGGGATGCCTTTGATGGCATGATTTTGAGGGCAGCAATGGTGCACTGGCTGGCACCCTTTCCCCTCTATACATATTTTAAGTCCCCCCCCCCAACACCAAATGACCGGGCAGTCCAGAATGGGAAAAGAAAATTATAAATCACGATCTGGGATCTTTTATTCTGGTTTTATTTTTACTGACTGTATAGGGATATTTTAAAATTGGTATTTGTTTTATGGCATTTTGCCTTTCGTACATCATCCAGGGCCTGGTGTAAGCTGGGATAGGCGGGTGTAAGCTGGTAGATGGCGATTAATAAAAAAAAATGATGATGATGATGATGATGATGATGATGATGATGATGATGATGATGATGATGATTACCCTGCTGTATGTTGTGGCTGGTGGTGAGCAGGGTCACCTTCACATCCATGTTCTTGTCCATTGCCAACCTCTGGTGTCCTGTGCACTCTGTGTGAGGAACACCACCTTTGGGTGCCCATGGGGCTGACTGGTGATGCCTGCCTCCCCATTGACTGGTGGCCAGCTCTCTTTAAGGGAGGCTGTGCATCAGAGGAGGAGCATCACTCCTGTGGCCTGCCGCTGTCTGTCCCCTGCCACTGACAGACACTTGACTTGGTCTCCTCAACTCATCACTTCCATTGGCCCTGCCTGCCCTCCCTATCACATCACGCCTGTCTCAAAACAATGCCAGAATGGAATACTGCGATGGGATCACCACAGATGCCATTGTAGCATCACCTGGTAACACTGTTGGGGCACCTTTTTCCCATTCGGCCACTGCATAACCATCCCCTTAGGAAGGCTATTAACAGGGATGCAGCTGTGCTCCAACTGGCCACTACAGTGCAGCTGCAACACAGGATTGCTCTGCCTGTCAGTCAGCCATGTGTATTGCAGCTACAAGTGGTTCTACAGAGCCTTACTAGAAAGTCCACAGTTTGAGTTCAGGCTAGATCATCTGATGATCTAGAGGTGCCACCCTTAAGTGGGACGGGGGATCCCCTGGAATAACAGCTTATCTCCAGATGATAGAGATCAGTTCCCTGGAGAAAATGGATGCTTTGGCAGGGCTCTTTTTGTAGCAGGAACTCCTTTGCATATTAGGCCACACACCCCTAATGTAGCCAATCCTCCAAGAGCTTAGAGAGCTCTTCTTACAGGAGCTAGTGTAAGCTCTTGGAGGATTGGCTACATTAGGGGTGTGTCGCTTAATATGCAAATGAGTACCTGCTACAAAAAGAACCCTGCTTTGGAGGGTGGACTCTGTGGCATTGTACTCCACTGAAATCCCTATCTTCCCCAAGCTTCATCACCAACTCTCCAGGAATTTTCCAACCTGGATATGGCAACAATTCCCCCTCATCCCATGCCCGTGGGGACCTGGCAAACCTAGATGAGTCCCACCCATAATCTCTGTGGAGAAACACCATTTTGTGGAGGGGAGGAGATTGGTCCCAGGATGCTGCAGGAGGGAGAGCCAGTTCCTGGGCGGGAAACTGTTTTATATGTTTGGTATTGTGGAGTTTTGGGTGGGAAGCCAGTTCAAGTCAGTCAGAAGTCTGGAGCCAGTCAGACTTGTGGTTGGAGTCTGCAGAGGCTACATTGGGAGACATGTTGATCTAACCTTCTCCAGTGAAATGAAGTCATGTGCCTGCCCTGCAGATCATCTAGAGATCTATGAGTGTAGAGAAGGGAGAGATGAAGCGTTTTTGTCACCTTTATTTTGATTCTTTTGTTCACTGTGGAGATGTCTGTAAATAGTTAAGTTCTTGAATAAATCCTTTTAACTGTTGGCAGTGAGAAGTCCCTCTGTACCACGTAGTTCCCCCAGCTGCTTGGGTACACTAGGGGTGTGTTGGGGACTCCCCAAGGAGAACAAGGCAAACTGGCAGGTTGCCACTTTTCAGGGAAAGGAAGCCCCGAAGATTGCCAGGAAGCCCCAAGGCGGGTTCCTAGTAACACTGGAGGGAGGGTTAGGAGGCTGTCCCACCTAACCAGAGCCCAAGACAGGGACAGTGGTGGCAGCAATACCCTGAGGCAGTGGAGAAAAGCTGCCCCTTCAGGTGCCAGGTCAGACAAAGAAGGGGTGGGCAGAGTGGGGCCTGCCAGCTGACCCAGGCCCGTTCCGCCACAATCTCTATTATGTTCTGAAGTTTAAGAACACAGAGAAAGGGCTTCTGACCCCACCCTAAATGGCATTAGAGGTGTACGCTTGATATATATTGAGCCGAATAAATACTGAGTCATGCAACGGAGGTGGTGGCAAAACCTGGTGAGTGAAATTCTCCATTATATCCTATGTGGACAGTCCTCATAGGGTATATTGGAGCTGAATAAATTTGGGTTTCCCAAATATTTACCCGAATACCAACACAATACTGATACTAGTATTCAGAAATATTCGGGAATACTGATATTGTACAGGTCCAATAGACGTGAATCGGGGGGGGGGACACACTATTTTTTCACACTCTTAAATGGCATCCTTAGTAGGTTCAGGCAGTTCATATTATTATTTAACTCAGTGTAAAAATGGTTTTTGGTTGTTCTGACCCCTGTGAGAATACGTTCTGTTGCTGCCTGCTTGCATTTTCTGTGGCTAATGCGATGTTGTGGAACAGCCTTCCAGAAGATCTATATCTCCCTTGCTGTTTCAGAGAGTGTGTAAAATGAAGCTCTTTAGAAGAGCCTTTGGCCCTTGAAGATGATTGCTTCATGAGTGTCTGAAACATATCAGTCTATGTTGGACTTAATATTTTCTGCTGGTTGTTTTAATTCTGTTGTTTTTACAATTATATTCTGTTGCACTGATTTTACTATTGTTACCTACCTTGGCTCTCAGTTTTCTTGGAGCAAGGTAGGTTTCTAAATGTTTTAATCACATAAATATAAATTTAATTTAGGGGAAAATGGCATTTGATTATTATTACCAGTACCAGAATATTTTTATTTAATGTATTCATACACACTTCTCCAGAACTGCTCAAGGTGAGATGTATACATACTTACAGTAAAATATAATACAAGTAGCAAACAGTATAATAATCTAAACTGACAAGTCATAAAGCCACTATTATATATACAGAAAGTTGCACAATCAAAACAAGTTTAAAACAAATTATTCAAAACACCTAAAGTATCATATCTTAGTGAGAATGTGGCTACCTACCCACAGGTATTCCAGAAGAAGCCCTCATTAGTTAAGTTTTTGTAGGACAGCGGAAGGGTTAAAATATGTATTTTAGGCAGGGAAGTTTGGCAGTTGTATTGGGGAAAAACCCTCACAGATTTTAAGGAATACTATTTAAAAATGTATTTGCCAGTATGAATGGCTTAAAATGAGCATTATAAGTACCATGAGGTCAATTTTATCACATCGGGCAATATTTGATTACCGTGAAATATTATAACCAGGAAACGATAAGCTCTACAAGGGCTTTGGGCTTGCTTCAATGAGAGCCATATTAATGACTAAAAGGAAGCTCTTGATTGCTCAATGGTCCTTTATTATAATCAGAGTCTATGGGATCCTGGTGAATGGAAACAGCACACTTGAAGAGAAATGAGATTCAGGGAAACATAATTTTACTCAAGCACACTGTTCATTTGCTTGTGTCTCATATGAATAGATTTTAAGGTATGTTTCATTAAATCTAAAAACACAAAGGTAAAGCATATTATTTCTATCAATGCAGACCAAATTTATATTTCATTAAAATGTGGAAAAAACTAAAATAATCTCAAGAGAACACTGTTAATCCGTCACTTTAGAATTCTAGTAAGTTTCACTACTGCACTAGAATTCAGATGATTGCATTGCTAAAATTGAGTTCTTTCACTTGTAAATAAAGGCTTGACTTTTGTATTGAAAGTACTTTTTGGCTTATTCAAAGAAGAAAAAATGACAAAGTGTACATCACGAAAGCTCACACCTTAAATGTTGGTATTAAAGGTGCCATTGGACTCTATGTTCAAAGAAGAAAGTGTTATGGATGTCTTACTGAACCCTTGTATTAACTATGGTTGTCCAAATTACAATGAACAATAACATTCCAGAAGTCAACTGAAGTCAACACAAATTGATTATTGTGAATATGTTTTAATTCTAAAATAACAATATAAAACATAGGCAATACTTGTTCATTCTCATAAATGGAGATAAATGGTTATCCACAATTATAAATATCTATGGCGCTATACATGGTATTTTTTCATGTGGGCTTTTTTCTGTGCAGGCTTTTTGGTGTATGGGCTTTTTCTGTGCGGGCTTTTTTCCATGTGGGCTTATTTCCACGTGGGCTTTTTTCCTGTGAGCATTAAAATAATCTCAAGAGAACACTGTTAATCCATCACTTTAGAATTCTAGTAAGTTTCACTACTGCACTAGAATTCAGATGATTGCATTGCTAAAATTGAGTCCTTTCACTTGTAAATAAAGGCTTGACCACACACAGCCTGGCTGGGAGGGCATGTCCTGAGATGCAGTTTAAACCATGTCACAGGAGAAGCTGTCCCCAGAATCTGTATGTGGCACAGAGGTACAAGAGAAGCCATTCTCCTGGCTGATCCTGGACTGGGTTTAAGTTGAGCTGCAAGAGGAGCCAAGCCAGCCCCCATTGAGGTGGCATGGAGCTCTCAGCTCTGAGCTGCAAGAGAGGATCAGTTGGGGCAGCAGGAGGTGAGAGCTCTGTGCCGCCTCTGCTGGGGAATGGTCCTCTTTGATATAGCTGAATATACCCAAATAAAGGCCAAAAAAAATCAGCTTTTATTCAGACTCAGCTATACCGGTAGCTGATCAGTTTCTCTGAACCTGTATTCAGATTAAAATAAGGTATTTTCCAGATATTTTTCTAGCTCGGCTTAATGTTGCCTTCTCTTTTTGTTGTTGTTGTCTTCTGTCTTTGTAACCCACTTTCTGTCATGCCTTCAACAGTTTTTTGTTTGCACGGTTTTCAATTCTGTAAGCCTAGCCTTACTGCATTGTTTATCAGAGGTCTTTGCTGTTTGTTTAATTAATTTTTATATTCTGTAATCTTCCTTGAGTCTCAGCAAGAAAGGCAGGCTAGAAACAAAGTAATTAAGTAGATAAGTAAGTAAATAGGTAAAGAAATACTAATTTTACAAACTTTTTTGGATGTTGCTTAATCAAGCTTTAATTGATTGAAAACAGAAGTATGGATCTTCCTTTCATTTCATGGGGAAGGGAGAGCAGAAGGGAGGCAGACAAAGGCAAGACTTACCTGGAGCCCAATGGGTCCTGGAGGACCTGGGAAGCCTCGTGGACCTTCATCCCCTTTCTGCCCAAACATCCCTTGCTGTCCTCTTGGACCGGGCTCTCCATCACCCCCCTAGTAGATTGGAAAAGACAGAATTCTCAACACATTGCATAGAGAGATTTAGAGAAAACACATTGAATGTAACTTGTTTGGATCCAAAATTATGTGGTGCTGAAATTAATTTCTCACAGTATGGGTGAGGACTAGAATTTGTATTTTAAGATGTTTAACATATATTCGGACTAATTCATTTAACAAATACAATAAACACAGACCTGTGCTCTACAAATAAGCGGTCCAGTAGTAGTGAAGTCTACTAATCCATGCAGCTGCTATTTCTAAGAGATGTCAGAAGCCAGTTTATTCCAATTCAGAAATATTTATGCCAAGAGAACAATACAGTTCTAACTCTGCTTGTTTTGTACCAAGTCCTGTTCAGATACTGAGAAAGACCACATGGATTTAGATTGTAATGTTTTACACAATTAAGCCACATGAATTCCATGAATGTAGGCTGTGTAGAAGCAAGATCACAACCTTTATTCCACTCTTGCAAAGAAGTCCACAAAAGTTTCTAGCCCAGAAAACTAAAAGATCAGCACATGGTAAGAAGATCATTAGAAGGTGAAGGAGTTCAGTTGTTTGTCAGGGTAATGACATGGCTACCACCTGCCAAACATGTGGAAGACATTATCACAATCAATGTACTTGCTTCTTGTTGGGAGAGGAGAAAATTTCCCCATTGACAAAATCCGAGTGCAAGGAAAATGCAACGGAACATTTTAAAAGGCCCTAAATGAAGGCACACCCAAAGAACAACTTCTCAGACGGAGAGCAATCCTAAGGAGGTCTACTCAATGGTGCTTACTCCCAAGAACGTGTTCTTAGGGTGGCACCATCAATCATGTAGTACAAGGCTGGAAAGACGACAAAGTGAGTACTTGACATGGAGAGCACTTCTCCTTTTGTGAGTTCATTGCACATATGTTACTATATAGACCAAAAAGAAATGCTGGGGAGGCCACTGAACCCTACTCAGTGAGCCCTACTGCTCACTTGGAAATTCTGGGTGCACTTATTATTTTGACAGATGCAAAAGTGACACATGAACATGCAAAGAAAATAGTTCTTGATGCTAACCACAAACACGAAATCCATTCTTAACATAGGCAACAATCACATATCTCACAAACACTTGCTCCTAGATTTGGTTTGTACATGAATGCTCAAAACTTTGCGAACAGTATCACTTGCATACATAAGTCAGATATTAACATCTTAGTAATGCAAATGATAAATAGGTACCACTTCGGTGGGAAGGTAACAGCGTTCCGTGCGCCTTGGTGTTTAGTCATGCCGGCCACATGACCACGGAAACGTCTTCGGACAGCGCTGGCTCTTCAGCTTTGAAACGGAGATGAGCACCGCAACCCTAGAGTCGGATTCGACTGGCTTTCGAGCAAGGGAACCTTTACCTTTTACTGCAAATGAACACCACATCACAAACATTCAAAGGTACCTCAAGCACAATGCTTTTCAATGGGCTCACTTCATATCCTAAAAGCATTAGTCCTGCTTCCACATGCATTTAATAACACCGACTGTAATTAACTGTATGGAAGCTTTTTTTTGCTGTCATGTCACAGCTAACTTATAGTGACCCTTCATGGTCACTTTTCAAGATGAGAGACATTCAGGCCATTGCCTGCCTCTGTGTGGCAACTCTGGACTTCCTTGGTGGTCTCCCACCCAAATACAAACCAGGGCCAACCCTGCTTAGCTTCCAATATCTGATGAGATCAGGCTAATCTGGACTATCCAGGTCAGGGTATGGAAGCATTACCTAAATGTTTAGTCATGGATTATTTCTTTGAATTGTTACACTCCTGTAACACCGATACAGCAGAGCACTGACCTAAGACTGGAGCCTGAGGAAGACATGGAACTGTATAGACACAGATGCCTTGAGGAAGTAATTTAAAATCTTCTCCATATTAAGCTATATAAATTATGTCTGAAGTTTTGGTACAATTAATGAGAGTTCAGGAAAGGTACTCATTTGTTATGCATAACAAGCGGGATACTTACAGCTATACCAGGAGCACCGACAGGACCTTGAAGACCTGGCGGTCCAGGAGGACCCTGCAAAAAAAAAAAAGCAAAAAAGAAGGTTGGCATCTGAAGTCAGATGAACAGCAGATCCACAAGAAGGTATTTTGCATTATTCAGGTCTAATAAGCATCCCTACATTTCTTTGGAGAGATGGTGCTGTGAGTCCAAGGTCTTTTACATTCTGAGCAGTCAAGCGTTATTTGTTCACCTCCCAAAGTCTTAGACTTCGTTGTCTACAATAAATTTAAAACTGACATTTATCGAAGGAAATTACATTTGCAATATTTCAGGATATTTAAAGGTGTATTTCCATTCAAACTTGAATCATGGTGAGAACTGCACTTTGCTCAACTAAAAAAGTATATCAGACCATTTGGGGGAGATTTATAGAGAAAAACAACAACTATGCTGTCCTTTTCCATTTCCAAATACCCCCCACCCAAAGAACAATAAATTGATCTTATCACTGAACAAATCTCACTTTATTGATTTAACAGTGCAATCTGTTACACACACTACATAGTTACATACTTCTAAGTCAACTGAGGTTGGTAGACTTAGAAGGATATAACTGTGCTTAGGATTGCACTTTTAAATGCTAAATCACTGTGATTGCATCACATGGTGAAACACAAACCCTTCATTAGAAAAGTAGACCAGGAAGTTATTTAAACAAAAACTATTTATGCTGTTTTAGCAAATGGGGGGGGGGGGTTAAATTGTTCATTGGTTACTAAAAATGGGATAAAATTCTTCACTATTGCTTTGAACATTTCAGATATAGTTTCTTTTCAAGCAGACAATCAGAAGGAACTTGCAGGGGCAGCCATCCAATTTCCCCCACCTTTGCTTCCTCCCCCTCCTCTGCCTGTTCTCTGACTCTCTCCTTCTCTTACTCCTTTCTTACTTTCTCTCCCTTTTATTGCTTTCTGTCTCTGTCTTTCTCCCTTTCACTCATGCTACTGGCATTCCACCTCCCCTCATGTTATTTCCATGGTGTCATGGTGTTCCTAAGGGCAGTGTGGGACACTGAGCAAAGAAGAAGACAGGAATTATAAAAATAAACACACAAAGGACTGGAGCAAAACAGATCCCAGCTTTATTGATTACAGCATTCAGAGCACTGAAGCATAGGGCAGGATCCAAACATCGAGCAACCTGACTGTGGGCTGATGAAGCCCCATCGCAGCCCGTGTGCTGTGGGAGCCAGGAGTGACAAACAGGTCTCACAAAGTCACAAGCACCTGTGTGGAACCCTTGCCACGTGGGAGTGGAGCCAGGCAACCACCCCAGCTGGGCATGTTGCTAAATGGCTCGACCCCCAAGACCCCATAAGAAGCCCTATAGCCAGGATTTTTGGAAGGGGGTGCCAGGGGTGCTGATTAAATTAAAATAGCTTCAAGTGTGGAAAGGGGCATGATTGGGCTCTGAAGTCCTCCTGGTTCCATAAGAAGCACACCCAGGCCAGGATCAGAGGTCATTTCGGGGGGGGACGCGGGGGGAACGCGGTTCCCCCGAGTGAGGTACGGGGGGTGGGGCACATGACGAAGCCCCGCCCCCTGCTTCCGGCTGCCCCGCTTCCAGCCCTCATTCAGCCAGGAGGAGGCAGGAGAAGAGGGAGGGTAAGTTGCTTCCTCCCTGCCCCAGGGAGGGCCTTCGCGGGGCTTCCTTGCA
>NW_015169180.1:762235-787239 GCF_001447785.1 Gekko japonicus | reverse complement strand
GGGAGGGAGGGAGGGAGGGTCTGATGGGACACAGCTCCCCTAGCTCTGTGGCTGCAAAGCATCCACTGGTAAGTCAGTGACCATGAATTCCTTCTCTCTGTGTCTCTGTCTCTTTTTCCCCAGTTCATTCATGGCTATTGTCATCCCCTCCCCCCATCACTGCTCTCTGTGCATCCTTCCTAGCATTATTGTATATTCCAGTGACTCTTGTCTTCTCATAGCATGTCCAAGTACAATAGCCTTCATTTTAGTCATTTTAGCTTGTAGGGAGAGTTCAGGATTGATTTGGTCTAGAACCCACTCATTTGTGTGTTTGGCAGTCCATAAAACTCCTCCAACACCACATTCCAAATGAATCAACGTTCTTCCTGTCAGCTTTCTTCATTGTCCAACTTTCATACCTATGCATAGTAATGGGGAATACTATAGTATGATTTATCTTCATCTTGGTCACCAGCAACATATCCTTACACTTAAGGATCTTTTCTAGCTCCTTCATGGCTGCCCCTCCCAGTGTCAATCTCCCTTTTAGTTGATGGCTAAAACAACTAATAGAAAATCTTCAACAATTTCAATTTCTCATCATCAATTTGTGTAATTCCACAGTAATCACTACTTTTATTTTCTTGATGTTCAGCTGCAATTCTGTTTTGGCACTTTCCACTTTAACTTTCATTAGCAGTTGTTTCAAGTCATCACTGTTTTCTGCCAGTAATATGGTGTCATCTGGGCATCTCAAACTGTTAATGTTTCTTCCATCAATTTTCACTCCACCTTCATCTAAATCTAATCCAGTTTTCCTTATGATATGTTTTGCATAGAGATTAAAGAGTTAGGATGATAAAATACATCCTTGTCTGACAACTTTACCAATCAGAAACCATTCTGTTTGCACATCACCAGTCCTTACAGTAGCTTCTTGTCCAGAGTATAGGTTGCACATCAAATCAATCAGATGCGGTATACTCATTTATGTTAAAACCAACTGTAGATTTTCATGATCTACACAGTCAAAAGCTTTGCTGTAATCTATGAAACACGAACTTATTTTCTTCTGAAATTCACTCATATGTTTCAGCATTCAATGTAAATTTGCAATATGATCTCTAGTGCTTCTTTTTCTGAATCCATCTTGAACATCTGGAATGTTGCATCCCATATATGGTAATAATCCTTATTGTAAGATTTTGAGCATCACTTTACTCACATGAGAAAATAATGAGATGCTCTAATAGTTAAGATTTTGATGGACTCTGTGTCTTCTGTGGCTTGGAATAGTTCTACTGATATCACATCTATTCCTGGTGATTTGTTTCTCCCAATTGCTTGGAGTGCAGATTTCACGTCATTTTCTAAAACTGCAGGTTCTTCTTCAAAAGATTCTTCATGAAGGGAATCTGTTATCCTTTCATCTCTTTCTGTATAGTTCCTCAGTTTATTGTTTCCCTCTTTTCTTTATTTTGTCCTGTTCAGTTAATATATTTCTGTGTTGATCTTCCAGCTTGCCTAACCATATCTTAAATTGTCCTTTGATTTCTTGGATCTTATGGAATAGATCTCTTGTCCTTCCTTTTTGTTGTTTTCTTCTATTCTTTACATTGGTTATTATAATAGTACTCTTTGTTTCTATGTACAAGTTGTTGGAATGCTGCATTTAGGCTTCTGATTCTATTTCTATCAACGTTCATTTTTGCTTTTTGTCCACCTTTAGGCATGTTAAGATTTTCACCAGTCATTCATTTTCAGTTTTTCATTTCTTTTGACCACAAGAATAGTCCTTGAGTATTCTTCTTTGATAACATCTCTAGTTTCAATCAACAGTTCTTCTGGTTCATGTTCACTTGAACTTAGTAATGCAAATCTATTCTTTAAACTCTTCAGGAATGTTTAAAGGAAAAGGAAAATTGTTTTCAAAAGATTCAAAGGACAGAGATACTCTACGCTATCACTCTTTTGAATTTTTATATGACACTGCAAGGAGGCCCAAATGCACATGCCCCATAACTGAGAATTCTTTGTTGTTTACTTTTGCCTCATGCCTGACCACTTAATATCAAAAAGGTGGCACACCATTTTTTCAACTAATTTCTGAGGGAAAGCCAACACGCTGGATACCTTTCAGTTCAGAATGAGTCATCCCAAAGGGATGGTGTGGTACATTATTGAGAAATATTGGTGGGAGAGGGCTAGAAACTGAGAATGAGAGTAGGGCAGTAAAGGAGGGCCATGTGAGGAAACCCTAGGGCCAAGGGAGGCAAGGATCCTTAGAGAAGGAAATGAGGTACAGGTGCCTGTATGCCACTGCAGGGATATAGGACATGTCAACAGAAATATGCCCCCAGAGTCCAAAACAACCACCAAGGAATTCAAAAGAGGGACCTTTGCTTAAATGCGGGGACTAGCCAGAAGAAAGTTAAAAGGGAGACTTAAAAGAGTCACATCCCTCTAAGATGCATGGAAGCTATTTAGGACGACACTAATGCAGGCCCAGATAGAATGCATACCTGAATACTATCAAGTCTAAAAATATTCCTGCATTGTTAGCCAGTCGAGGAAGTAATAAAATACAAAAAGGCTTATTTTAAGGAGTGAAAAATGACCCACACCAAAGTGAACAGAAAGGAGGACAGGTGCTGGCAAAAAAAATGCAAGTCAGCAATAAGGAGGGCAAAAAGAGTATTTGAGGAGCAGATGGCCCTATAAAATACAAACAATAGACATTTCTTCAAATATCTCAAGTGGGCTTTTGGACAACACAAGAATTGCTTAAGGTAGATGGGCACATGGCAGAAGAAGTGAATTCTTTGCATGCGTTTTCACTGTGGAAAATCTAGAGCAAATACCTATGTTGAAGCTACTTCTGATTAGAAGTTTGCCTGTTGTTGTTGTTCAGTGTGCCTGAAGAACTGACAAATTGAGGTGGTGACTACTAGGCAAAGTGAAAACCACGACACACCTGAGGGCTGTTAAAGAATTCAAAAGAGAATGTTTTGACCTATTAACAAGTAGATGTAACATTGCTAAAACAGGCCTCCCTGCCAGATGACTGGAAAATATCAAACATCACCCCAATTTTTAAACAGGTGTCCAGAGGGTTTCCATGAAATTACAGGCAAATTAGCCTGTTGTGAGTAGATTAGTAGACACTGAGAATTATTAAGCACATTGAAGAACAAAGCCTGCAGAGTGAAAATCAGCATGGCATCTACAAAGGGAAGCCCTGTCTCACCAATCCCTTGTATTTCTTTGAGTAGATTAACAAGCTGTGGATAATGGCAATCTTGTAGACATTGTATACTTGGACTTCTAAAAGGCTCTTGACGAGGTACCTCATTGAAGACTCCTGAATAAAGTTAGCAATCATGGGTTAAGAGGATAACATAAGAACATAAGAGACTCCAATGTTGGATCAGGCCAAAGGCCCATCCCGTCCAACACTCTGTGTCACACAGTGGCCAGAAATACCAGTGCCATCAGGAGGTCCAACAGTGGGGCATACCAATCCCTTGGATTTCTTTGAGTAGGTTAACAAGCTGTGGATAATGGCAATCTGGTAGACATTGTATACTTGGACTTCTAAAAGGCTCTTGACAAGGTACCTCACTGAAGACTCCTGAATAAAGTTAGCAATCATGGGTTAAGAGGATAAATCCTCTAGTGGATTAAAAGTCGGTAAAGTGAATGGAGAGTTCTTGCAATGGAGGGCAATGGAGTCTCTCAACTTGAGAGTCCCAAGGATTGGTATTTGGCCCAGTGCTATTTAATTTGTTCATTAATGATTTGGAATCGGGGGAGAGTAGCCAGGTTTTCAGACAATACCACATGATTCAGGATGATGAAAACCAAGGCAGATTGTGAAGAGCTACAGGAGGATCTCTCTAAATTGAGTGAGTGGACTACAACGTGGCAATTTTAATTTAATGTGAGTAAGTGTAAGGCAATAAATATTGGAACAAAAATATTTCCTAATTGTAAATATATACTGATGGAGTCTGAACTGGCTAAGACTCAGATGTTGAGGTTGTAGTGGAAGGCTCTATGAAAATGTCGAATCAGTGTGTGGCAGCAGTGAAAAAGGCAAACTCCATGATAGGAATGATTAGGAAAGGGGTTGAAAATAAAATGGCCAGCATTGTAATGCCCTTGTATAAAGCTATGGTATGTCCAGGCTCGCACAGAGGTTAAGAGAGGCCTGGGCTACTTCCATTTCATTAAAAAATGAAAAAGTGCAAAAACAATGATACAACATTAGTAACATTATATTTTTAATGTTTACATTTAATACAACAAGAAAAAGAATATTGTCTGCAGTCACACGGAACATTAGCCACGCTAGAGAGATGGAAGATAGGCGGATTTTCCGGGCGCAATCTCACCGCCACATCCGGGAAGCGTAGAGCTCCCGTGGCTACCCGAGGCTTCCCGCTGAAGATGCGGGGTAAAAAACTAGTACCTCCGAGGTACTAGTTTCCAGAAACCGTGAGGCAAGGGCGGGCGTCTGATTGCGTTTCCAGTGGCATCCAGCGCCCGCCCATGTCCCCTCACAAAAAGGTGGGATTTTTTTCCAAGTCTCCATGGATGTGCACAAGCACCCAATGGAGCATGCACATACTTTGGTGTACAGAAAAAAACCAAACCCGTTTGTCGCACCGCCCCGCTTCTTTGCCGCGCCGCAGGATTGTCCTGTGATCGGCACCTCCCCCCTACCCACGGGACCTCCACAGAACCTCCACGGGACGTCTGATAGTGTATACAGTTCTGATCACCATATCTCAAAAAATGATACTGAAGAGCTTGAAAAAGTAAAAAGGAAGGCAACCAAGATGATTAGGCATTTGGAACACTTTTCTTATTAGGGAAGTCTACAGTGTTTGGGACTTTTGGTCTAGAAAAGAAAAAAGATAACAAAGGGGAGACATGATAACAGTTTATAGAGTTATGCACGGGGTGGAGAGAGTGGATAGTGGGTGGTTTTTATCCCTCTCCCATAGTATTATAACTTGAGGACACCCAATGAAATTGTTGAGAAATAGGTTCAGGACAGAGACAAAGAAATACTTTTTTATTCAATGAGTAATAAAACTGCGGGATTCACTGCCAGTGAAGGTAGTGATGGCCACAATCATAGATAGATTTAAAGTGAGGTTGGACAGATTCATGGAGGAGAGGGACATCAATGGCTACCAGCCATCATGACTGAAGGGAGCGTCCATCTACAGAGACAGCAAAGATCTGAATACCAGTGCTGGAAGGCAGCAGCAGGGGAGGGCCTCAATGTCTATGTCCTGTTTGTTTGAACCTCCAGGGCAATGGGTTGATTGCTGTGTGGACCAGTATGCTGAACTAGATGGACCACCAGTCAGATCCAGCAAGCTCTTCTTATGCTGTTATGTTCACTCACAAGTGGGTGGCTTTGTAGAATAAAATCATTTCCAGCAATTCATCTCTAAACACATAATGCTGCCACCAAACAGTGTTGGAAAGTAACACCATCCCCTATTTTTGTTCTTTCTTTTCTTGGTCTGAAGTATGAATGGCTGTGCACAGCCCAGTCCTCTTTCCTGCTTAGTCAGCATATTAGCTTTTGATACATGTTTTCATTCATGCCCAAGCAATAAGAACGAAAAAGCAATACTGTAGAGGAGTCAAAAAGAGAGAGTGGAAGAGAGGTTAAAAAGAATAAATAGTACTTACATTTTCTCCCTTGTCACCTTTGCTCCCTTTCTGACCTGGCTCACCAATTTCACCCTGTAACAGAAAGAAAGGTGTTACATTTCTTCTTTAGAAGGACCTGCTTTTAATTTAACTGGGGTCACTGTTGAAGTATCTTTAAATGCCACCTTATGCCCACATTTTACAAGCAAAGGCCTAAGAGGGGCAATTTTGTCCTGATCAATCACATTTTGCTGTGACAGATGAGTACTGGTATTGACTGCTATGGCTGAAAGCACAACATGCCCTCATGTTGAAACAGTCATTAATTGGATTTTAAATGAAGGAAACTAGCTCCCTTCCCCCCTCCATGTCTCCTTCAGTATGCCGTGAATCTAATTGTGATCAACCAAAGGACAGCTTCTCACTTCTCTGCAATTCAGATTATAAGCAACTGAGAAAGAGAATGTATAAGATAACAAGACTGAGTTAATGCATTCCTTCAGCTTTACAGCACATCTTATTTGTAGGGCAACTAGAGGAAGAAACTGATGATCAACAGAAAACATGAGTTTCCCAACCCTTTTCTTGTCACTGACATGCAAAGCAAATAATTTACAGGGGGAAGCAGAGGATCTGAAGGGAAGTGCTTAACCCTCACCCATCCACCACATTAACTTCCCAACATCACTCCCATTCACTTTTCTCCTATTGGGTTCTCCCAGCTGTAATTCCAGGACCAGTTTTGAGTAAGCAAGAAGCAATCTAGAGGAAAAGGAGTGGGCAGGAAATGGCTTACACATTCCCCATGTTTCACCTGTAAATGCCTTCTCTTCCTCTGCTTTGCTGCTTGGTGGCAAATACAGGGTAAGAATCCATTGTTTGCTGTAATATCTAGTTCCAGGCTATGATCCTTAGAGAGATTTAGCTATGGCTGGTTAGGTATTTCCAAAATTTATTACTTAAAATTGGGGGTGGGGGTGGGAGGCACAAAGTCTTGTTGAAATCATATCCTGGTATCTTGGGCTGACCTATTAAGATCCCCCCATCCTGCTGTATTATTCCCCACCTCCAAACGTTGCTGTCTATGGGTCACATTTGATAAGCTAGAAACAAACAAATAAGTAAATATGGAAATGCTGCCCCTCCTCTTACATTGTGATACATTTCAAGCAGTTTATCATGGGCAATGACAGGCTTTTGAGCTGTTATTTGTTGATACTGATGCTTCAACGTCTAAGGAGAGATTCTGTTTGATTTGGCTTAGATTCAGTTTTATTGGTTTTATTTTAATAGGATGTGGATTGTTGTGTGTTTTATTTTGCTCTGAGAATCAGATAATAAAAAGTGGGTATATAAAATGCTGTAAATAAATATTTCTGGGGTATAAACCCCATACAGCTCAGACTGGAGGAAGATTTTAGTTTTAATGTCATTGGTGATAGAATAACAGAAACATTGTGGCCCGTGTCATACACACTCATTTCTCATTATCTCTGATGTAGTGTTTTGAGTCTTGGACTACGACTGCAGAGGTCTGGATTCAATCCATGCTTAGCCCTAGCTCAGTTTCACCTTCCTCACGGAGTTGTAATGGAGATAAAATGTGAGGAGGGAAGGAAGGACCATGCATGCCATTCTGAGGCTGTGATCATACGCACAATTAGACCCAACATAGGTGCAAATGCTGGGTGGATTTAAAAGGCATGATCAGACAACAACATCTGGGAAGCACACCGCAGCCATCAGCAACCCGTTCTGCTCTGCTGCAGAAATGGAGTTAAAAGACACCGGGGAAAACCCATTGATAAACGGGTTGCGATGGGTGACGGATGGACTTTCCCATGTCTGATCACTCCAGCGCGCTTTCATGGTGTCGGGATGGTATGATCAGGCCATCCTGACTCTGTGCCATTGTTTTTTCCCCCTTCACTGTATGGGCATCATCGCAAACTCCATACGGAGCCCTTGGTGCAGAGGTGCAATTCATTGATCCCTTGATTAAGTGCATGAGGAAAAATGGCACAACCCCCCCCCCCTGATTCACCCGCAGTTGCATCTGATCAATCACTGATGGACTGCACCCATGGTTTCAAAGGGAGGTGTGATCATGCAACTGCGGGTCAAATTCCTCTGGAAGAAATAGCCTCGCTTCACCCCGTTTTTTCTGACTCGTATGACCGCAACCTGAGCTCCTTAACAAAAAATAATTCTGTAATTTTAGCTCGAGATTCTAACAGTACAATCCTAAACAGAGTCACTCCCTTCTAAGTCCATTGAAGTCAATGGGCTATGTAAGTTTGCAGAGGGCTGCACTGAAAATCAGTTAGTTCATAATCTACCTTATACATTAGCAGTTCTTTCATAAGGTAGTTCTTTGGAAATTCCTGCCATATTCCATAACCCTTCTGCACTCGAAAATCAGATCTTCAGATCATTTTGGTACAAAGGATCACTCTTGAAATCAAGACTATTATTTGTATGTTTTCTTCTGTACCGGTAAAGGGTTCAATTCTTGGAAATACTTTCACTTGTAACCAGTCACTATTCTTTAAAATATCTTCTATTGTACTGACTGCCTCTATGCCATTCTGATTTATATCACTGCATTATCGCCATTGCTTTGTGCATCACATTTTCCATATCCTATTTAATGAATGATAACATTATCACAGTGATAGCTTTTGTGAAGGAGATTCTCTGTTTTTATCTTTTATGCTTTTGGATTTTCCATAAAAATGTGACAGTTCTACTGTTATGCCTTGTACTTCATGGCTTTCTGACCCTTTATTAATTTTCCCCCTGTATCCAACTGAAGATAACAGTTAAAATATCTGGCTACATGGGCTCTAGTCCTCAAAAGATTTTGCCACAATAATTCTGTTAGCCTTTCATGGAATACTTTGTCATTTTTATCTCAATAATCCCAATTTCCCCCTGAAGTTTTGCAAGCAACAGCAAAATCATTGGACAGATATACAATTACAATTGACAGCAACTGACCTTGTCGCCATCTTCTCCAGGAGATCCAGCTGGACCAGCAGGACCAGGAAGACCTACGGGACCCTGTACTCCATCACGTCCAGCTGGGCCTTGAGGGCCTTTCTCACCCTGTTATGGATAACAAAATAGTATTCATCCCATCACAGATGAATTATCAACAGGGCAGAACACTATGCATTCAAGAAAATGCACTTATCAAGCATTTTAGCACACACAAATGTCAGGTGAGGGTGGTCTGATAGACTAAATGATGGACACAAATCTGGTTCAAACACGGTGAATAACCTCTGTATTTGTAAGCACATTCAAAAATGATATATCATATAGGGTATGGTGTACGCAAGTGAGAATATGACTACATCAATGAATAAGGACCAGCTTTCATTTCACAAGAGAAGATGCCTGACAGGGTGTGGGGACTGGGAATTTCATTCTTCCAATTCCTCATTCCATAATGAGGATTGTTAAAGAGTATGAAGGGATGTGGTTGTTGTATATGACTTATTCATCTCTGGCTTCAATAGCAAATTTTCTCTATGAGACTGACTTTGTGTCCTACATTTTGAGAAAGTGCCATGGACAATTCCCAACATTTAGTAAGCAGGGTGAGTTGTAGCACATGAGCATCAGATTCCTGTGTATGTTGCTGAAACAGCTTAACAGTGTGCAAGTGCATCTCTGAGAATAACAGTGGTGGACTACACTTGGTTTTGTGGGTCACAAGTTGTACAGACCTGTCTTCACCTCTGGTAGCATAATCAGGATTCCAGTCAAGAAAGTACAGCATGAAGGAGAAAGGTGAAAGAGACCGTTCCACTGAAATTATGTTAATGAATTTAGGCTTAATAGAACTCTGGGATGGTGTTGTGGATAAAGCCTTGACAGCTAGGACCTATGTGCTTTCTGCAGAACTACACTGCAATATTCATGTTTGTTATCTGGTTGCTCTGTGAGCAGCCACCTATAGATAGCTTAGAATCAGATGGTGTCCTACTTCTGTGAGAGATACACCATTGGGCAGTGTTGTTGTTTGTTTGCTTTTTAACTGAAAATCTCTGGCATTCTTCTACATGCATTGTTTTGTTAAAAATAACATAAATAGTTTTATTTCCCAGATTCTCTAAACTGACAGTTGTAGCCCCAACTCTGTGGTCTCCCTTTATAACTCTCACTTCCACTGTTTGAATTTCAGCTCCTCTTGGACTTTTGACATTTCCATCTCCATGCCTTGCACCGTTGCAGTCCTTTTTCTGTCTAACAGGTCAGTATCTCTCTGTTCCTTCAGTGCTTTCTGAAGGCTAGTGCATCTGTGGTTTAATTTTGGTGACCGATATTGCATGTTCACAATGCAAGTAAACGTCATCAAAATAGCAACAGTAATTCCAGACTGAAAGACATAAAAGAACGAGCGGTGCATGTTGTAAAATTAAGTTTATTTCATTGGGAATTTCCATTGAGCAATCACAGAGCCAGTTTGGTGTAGTGGTTAAGTGCACAGACTCTAATCTGGGAGAACCGGGTTTGATTCCCCACTCCTCCATTTGCACCTGGCTGGATGGCCTTGGGCAAGCCGTAGCTCTGATAAGAGCTGTTCTTGAAAAAGAGCAGTTTCTGTCAAGAGCTCTCTGAGCCCCGCCTACCTCACAGGGTGTCTGTTGTGGGGAGGGGAAGGGAAAGGAGTTTGTAAGCTGCTCTGAGACACCTTTGGGTAGTGAAGGGCGGGGTATAAATCCAATCCTTCTTCTTCTTCAAACTGAGCCTTTTGAATAAGGAATATTGATAAACTGAACCCTGAACAACAGTTAACCTGGCTATCGGAGCCCTTGAATCTGAAAGCATGAACACCTAACATTACTTGCACCTGTATTGCCACCTGAATCTCACGATCCTCGTCTTCATTACTCTTTTGTAGTGTTTTAGCTCTCCTTTCATTCCTCTCACAAATGTGCTCTGTAGAGGATCAGGCCTTTGAGCAGGGGCTATGGCACTCCTCTCTTTGGCAAAACACCAATTAAATACGAGCAGCCACACAACTGTTGCTGAAGGTTATCATATGTGTTTGTCAGACTCTGTTCTTACACTCTACGTGATTGGCTGCAATAAGCAAAGCTGGAGAGAACAGAGTTGCAATTTGCTGCAATGGGATTATTTTTGGTTCTCCTCAGAGCTTTACTACTTAAGCCTTCCGAAGGCTGAGCTCACTGATTTGCTTTGGCAGCTTCAAAGTCACATCATTCAAGTTTTCTAAGAACTTCCTTCCTAGTTGCTTGCTCAGTCACGATAAGGCCTCATACATATAAATTACAAAACTCAGAACTTTACATTGCAAAACAGCTTAACTTGTTACAGGAGCCATTGTCTGCTTGTCAGTACTTCAATAAGGGTTTTTTCCCTGATAGGTGTATTATAGATAGACAGAAAACAGAAATGAAAATACAGATAACAACACCCTATTCAAGATAAGAAACAGAAATGAAAATATACCAAAGGAGGAAAAGAAAAAAAATCACATGAGCAATATAATTCCTTCTCTTATATTTAAGGGTGTTCATGTTCTTAATATCACTGCTGTTAATATAGTAGCCCTCTACACAAGACCCCTCCCTGTAAGGACTGAATGCGCAGGGAGCAAGAATGGGCATGGGTATGCTGGCCCCGCCTCCCGTGCAATTGAAGAAGAGAAGAGGAAGAGATTGGATTTATACCCCACCCTTCACTACTCAAAGGAGTATCAGAGCAGTTTACAATCCCATTCCCGCCCCAACAGACACCCTGTGAGGTAGGTGGGGCTGAGAGAGCTCTCTCAAGAACTGCCCTTGAGAGAACAGCTCTGAAAGAACTTATGACTGACCTAGGGGTCACACCAGGAGTTGCATGTGGAGGCATGGGGAAATCAAACCTGGTTCTCCCAGATTAGAGTCTGCACTCTTAACCACTATACCAAACTGGCTCATGAGCATGCATCTATATACACAGGAAGTGTCTGCATGTACATTCCCTCCCCATGATCTGGGATGCTGCTTTCCGCTGATCACAGGGAGGGAGCATACAGACAGACACTTCCTCTGTGCACAGGTGATGTGTTCACAAGTCAGTGATCACAGAGGGAGGGGTTGTGTGTACAGGGCTGGCATAACTAATGTATTGGGGGACAACAGCGCACACATGCAATGAAACTTCCAAACATTTAAAATATGTCTATTGCTGAGTTGATTTTGTTAATCAATTCAATTTTATATTGAAGCACGAGAACCTATTAGATAATTATATTTACAAATTGATAAATGGCTTATATGTAATGGCTCCTTTTTGCCATAGCTAGGATACTTCTGCTCATATATAGGAAACTTGAGGTCAGAGGTAACAAGCAGACTGAATTAATGATGAAGCAGACATAAAACTAAAATTCAATATATGAGGGGAAAAACCCCAGACCATTTAAATTTTGCTTGCAGGATCAGTTGGCTAAAAGGCCATCACTAAAGAACCCCTGGCTCTTTAAGACTGAGTATTTAATTCAGTTCAATTTAACCAGTTAAAATAAACTAATGGATACTAGCTGGATAGAATTCAATTGGACCATATGTGGCTAAAGCCCCATTCAAAATTAAGCTAATCAGCCAGAGTTTCAGCTTTGAGCTCCATACCAGTATTGCCTGTTTAAATTTACAACAGGTTTGGAAGTGATTTTTTGCATCTTTCTTTGTAATCATTTAGGATGGCCTTTATGTTATTTCCTCCCCAACAAATTACACCTATTCTTTTATACGTTTAACACACACAAAAATTCATTAATCATAAAACTTTGACCATGTGAAGAAAGTCTGGTGAGAAATTTACAGCATTATCGTCCCATATATAAGGACCTGAAATTAAAATACAATAAAATAATTGCCTGATCAGTTATTGTACAGAAAAGACAACTGATTGCCCCAAGGAAAGACTTTTTTTAAAAAAAAATCAAATCTTCTCTTGAAGAAACTGCTTCATTTGCTTATGCCCATTGACTTGCAGAAGGCATGGAATGTTGAGGGTAGTTGAGCAAACCAAGATTGGGGAAAGGAGGCAGAAGGTGGTGACCAAACTGGCTTTCTTAAGTAAACCTGTGGTGATCAGCAGTCAGTACAGTAAGGAAACTGTGCTGTAGTGCTAGATGGCTGAGGTTCAGGGATAGGTGAACAGGAAACTATTATTGGTGAAGTTTGGTGCTCTCATAGAAGTGGAATATTGGGGAAGGACAGAGAATTTAGACCCACCCCCATCCCCCGGTGATTCTTTGTGACCTCCTAGGTTTTTAAATTATTGTTTATTATACTACCAATACAATTAACATGCACAGGTATGGATGCATCAATGTAAAACTGAAGTGATCTTTCAAAAGCTCTCATGAAAAGCAATGAAAACTTTGTTCCCTATATCTGGGAGATATTTGAATAAAAAGATAGCAAAGGCTAGGAGTATGGAAATCTGATAAGAAAATGAGATATAAAGTAGCGCTTTGTAAAACAGAGTATTAGGTCACTACCTTTAAATCAGTGCTGTGGTTTTACAAATATTTTATAATACAAGGTGGCCACTACTGTGCTCATAATGATCAGCTTTACTTAACCCCTCTGCCTGGGCCTTAGGGTTTGATAAAGTGTGCCAAAATGTCATCTAGTTTAATTAAATTTCTGTGGTACTCTATTGTAAATAGAAAGGGAATACAACGTGTATGCTGGGCACATATGCAATAGAAAGGTAGTGGAGTGTGAAGAGCTAACATTATTGGCTAGGAAAAGTAATAACTTCTGTAATAACTTCTGTGTTTTGCACGATTTCTTCAGAATTACTCACCGGAGCTCCCTTTTCTCCTGCTGGCCCAGGGGGACCTTGAGGGCCAGGACGTCCTGGCAAACCAATGGGGCCAGCTGTTCCTGCTGGGCCACGTTCACCTGGGGAACCCTGGAACAAAAAGAGGGGGGGATTATTACAGTTCTAAAGCAGCCGATCTAAGCAGAAGCACCCTTAAGAGATTGGCTGATGTCTTAATTCTTCCAATGAGACACCACACTCATCCATGATAGAAGTTATGTGGAGCTGCCCAACAATCAGATCCTATCATACTGCTCCATTCAGCAAAGTTTAATGCCCTCTTCAAGTCCAAGGAGACTTCTTCCAACTTAATTGGTTCTTTTGTTAGAGAAAGAGGAATGATCCTTAGCCGGGAGGAAAGCTTCCTGGAGGATGGTTGGATCCCACTAGTTATTTGTACAGTACTGTCTATTACACCTGGCAGTACCTTTCCAAGGTCCTATATCCTGGAGATGCCAATAATTGAATATGGGATCATTGCTTTTCTCTTATTACAAGGGGATGTTGTCATGTTCCAGAAGAACAGGGATTTGATGAAATTATTTTCCATTTTATCTTGGTAGGTGTTCTACAGCTAAGGAAATAATTTCTCCCCATCTCAGTTCAGAATGAGCTAGTTCTTTCTTAACTTTTCCAGTGAATTTTTAGAAAAAGCTTTTGGCATTTCTCAAGAATTCTTTGAGATGTTAGAAAAGACTAGGACTACTCTAAATTCTCGGAGCCTGCGGGCAAGGGAGAATCAGCTGGCATGGTGTGGAGCTGTCGGCTCCTGCTGCCCCAGCCAATCCTGGGATGGCTCCTCTTGCAGGGGAGCTGCTCCTTGTGCCTTCACCAAGCACGGAAGACTTATCAACAGAAAGTTTCCAGTTCCGGATTCTGTGGCAACTGAAGTTTGTCAGGCTTCCAGGACCTTACCAAAAGTCCAGGAACCTTTGCTAGACTTTCCTGGTTCTGACTAAAGGCTCAGAAGTCCTAGCCAACTACAGTTCCCAGGGTTCTTTCTGGTTTTGAGGAGCAGCCCTCTTCTTCTTCAGGATACTGGAAAGTAAATCAGGAGACTTGAACAGTTGTAGGAGAGGACTAGAATTGCTTAAATTTATTTATGAGACTAACTAAAATTTGATGGGATTTTTTTGGACTCATTATTTCTAAACTGTAAATGGTGCCATTTCCAGCTCCCCTTCCCTTTCCAAACTCAGAATCACAGCTACAGCAGCTTGTGTGACTGTCCATGGATCATCTAATTGCTCCCAAATTGTCAAAGATATATCTATACAGGCAGGTGTTTGGTCCAAAGACAGAAAATATGCTACAGTGGTATGTGAAGGCTAGAGCTGAGCTTTCTCTGTGAATCAGAGCTATTTCATAGATAATGATTTGTGGTACATCTGCATGTTACATATATGCTGAGCCTCACTTGTCAGCACATCTCCAATCCAGTGATGAGGCAATTTTTTACTGACCTCTTTGCAGCACAGGCGTGCTTCCACTATATGATGTGGAATCTGTTCCACAGGACGAAATCCCTGCTGCCCTGATGGATCAGTAAAATGCTGTCTTTTTGAGCACGAGTACCTATTAGATAATTATATTTACAAATTGATAAATGGCTTATATGTAATGGCTCCTTTTTGCCATAGCTAGGATACTTCTGCTCTTATATAGGAAACTTGAGGTCAGAGGTAACAAGCAGACTGAATTAATGATGAAGCAGACATAAAACTAAAATTCAATATATGAGGGGAAAAACCCCAGACCATTTAAATTTTGCTTGCAGGATCAGTTGGCTAAAAGGCCATCACTAAAGAACCCCTGGCTCTTTAAGACTGAGTATTTAATTCAGTTCAATTTAACCAGTTAAAATAAACTAATGGATACTAGCTGGATAGAATTCAATTGGACCATATGTGGCTAAAGCCCCATTCAAAATTAAGCTAATCAGCCAGAGTTTCAGCTTTGAGCTCCATACCAGTATTGCCTGTTTAAATTTACAACAGGTTTGGAAGTGATCTTTTGCATCTTTCTTTGTAATAATTTAGGATGGCCTTTATGTTATTTCCTCTCCAGCAAATTACACCTATTCTTTTATACGTTTAACACACACAAAAATTCATTAATCATAAAACTTTGACCATGTGAAGAAAGTCTGGTGAGAAATTTACAGCATTATCGTCCCATATATAAGGACCTGAAATTAAAATACAATAAAATAATTGCCTGATCAGTTATTGTACAGAAAAGACAACTGATTGCCCCAAGGAAAGACTTTAAAAAAAAAAATTGAATCTTCTGTTGAAGAAACTGCTTCATTTGCTTATGCCCATTGACTTGCAGAAGGCATGGAATGTTGAGGGTAGTTGAGCAAACCAAGATTGGGGAAAGGAGGCAGAAGGTGGTGACCAAACTGGCTTTCTTAAGTAAACCTGTGGTGATCAGCAGTCAGTACGGTAAGGAAACTGTGCTGTAGTGCTGGATGGCTGAGGTTCAGGGATAGGTGAACAGGAAACTATTATTGGTGAAGTTTGGTGCTCTCATATAAGTGGAATATTGGGGAAGGACAGAGAATTTAGACCCACCCCCATCCCCCGGTGATTCTTTGTGACCTCCTAGGTTTTTAAATTATTGTTTATTATACTACCAATACAATTAACATGCACAGGTATGGATGCATCAATGTAAAACTGAAGTGATCTTTCAAAAGCTCTCATGAAAAGCAATGAAAACTTTGTTCCCTATATCTGGGAGATATTTGAATAAAAATATAGCAAAGGCTAGGAGTATGGAAATCTGATAAGAAAATGAGATATAAAGTAGCGCTTTGTAAAACAGAGTATTAGGTCACTACCTTTAAATCAGTGCTGTGGTTTTACAAATATTTTATAATACAAGGTGGCCACTACTGTGCTCATAATGATCAGCTTTACTTAACCCCTCTCCCTGGGCCTTAGGGTTTGATAAAGTGTGCCAAAATGTCATCTAGTTTAATTAAATTTCTGTGGTACTCTATTGTAAATAGAAAGGGAATACAACGTGTATGCTGGGCACATATGCAATAGAAAGGTAGTGGAGTGTGAAGAGCTAACATTATTGGCTAGGAAAAGTAATAACTTCTGTAATAACTTCTGTGTTTTGCACGATTTCTTCAGAATTACTCACCGGAGCTCCCTTTTCTCCTGCTGGCCCAGGGGGACCTTGAGGGCCAGGACGTCCTGGCAAACCAATGGGGCCAGCTGTTCCTGCTGGGCCACGTTCACCTGGGGAACCCTGGAACAAAAAAAGGGGGGGGATTATTACAGTTCTAAAGCAGCCGATCTAAGCAGAAGCACCCTTAAGAGATTGGCTGATGTCTTAATTCTTCCAATGAGAGACCACACTCACCCATGATAGAAATTATGTGGAGCTGCCCAACAATCAGATGGACTTTATCCTATCATACTGCTCCATTCAGCAAAGTTTAATGCCCTCTTCAAGTCCAAGGAGACTTCTTCCAACTTAATTGGTTCTTTTGTTAGAGAAAGAGGAATGATCCTTAGCCGGGAGGAAAGCTTCCTGGAGGATGGTTGGATCCCACTGGTTATTTGTACAGTTTTGGGTTCGGATGTACTGAACCCAAAAAATAGCAGAAAGAAGGGAAGGAAGATCTCAGATCTCCCCCCCCCTTCTGGTGGCCTTGGGGAGAGTTCTCATTGCAAGATCGGCTCCTGGGAGGGCTCTGTTGGCAGTCCAGTTTCAACCAGGCAGCCCAGCAGAGCCCCTGCCGAGGCTGTGGGGAGAGTTCTCCCCACAGGATCAGCTCCTTTGCAGGCTCTGTTGGGCAGTCTGGTTTAAACTGGGCTGCCCAGTGGAGCCCCAGCGGAGCCTGCGGGCAAGGGAGAATCAGCTGGCATGGTGTGGAGCTGTCGGCTCCTGCTGCCCCAGCCAATCCTGGGATGGCTCCTCTTGCAGCTTGGTTTAAAACAAGGTGCAAGAGAAGCCGACCAGCTCCAGGTGAGGCAGCAAAGAGTTGTCAGTTCCATGCCCCCCCCCCCAACTGACCATCTCCTGCTGCTCAAAGCTTACAAAAGAGGATCAACTGAGGCACTCTGGTTGGGGCTGGGTCGCCCAAATAAAAGCTGGAAAAATTGGCATTTGGGGGGCTGAGCCATATTGGTAACTGAATACAGATACTCATTTCGGTTTATACCAAACACATACCCCTAGTAGTGACTCACAAAAGTCCATACCCTCCCACAAATTTTATTAGTCTTTAAGGTGCTACTGGACTTTCATTCTTTTCTACTGCTACAGACAGACTAACACGGCTACCCATCTTGATCTTTTCCCATTAGTCTGTGGACAGCTATTTGTGGGAATATTCCAGGGGACATCAGGGAGATAGGTCCTCTTACAGCATACGTTGCCATAAATGGTTTGGAAAGCACAGCAAATTTTTCATGGTGCCTGGGGTTTTTTAGGAGGCAGAGTGGACAGTTTTACAGATTACATAAAGGGAAATATGGAATGGGCCAGTTTTGCTCATCGAGCTTTCTGGGAATGGCTTTTGCAATTCACCTGGTCATCTGCAAAGAGGCCTGACACTGGCTGAGCCTCACTTGTCAGCACATCTCCAATCCAGTGATGAGGCAATTTTTTACTGACCTCTTTGCAGCACAGGCGTGCTTCCACTATATGATGTGGAATCTGTTCCACAGGACAAAATGCCTGCTGCCCTGATGGATCAGTAAAATGCTGTCTTTTTGCTGCATTGGAAATTTAGGGGGGGGGGTTTCTAGCATATTTTTGGGGAAACATATATGTAAAGCATCTGTCTATATACTCTCTCCTGTGAGTGGGGGACCTGTGAATTTTCTATAGGAAAACTGCCAGTGAGGATGATAATTCCACACTTCCGCTTGGATCAACACAATCCCTTGCTGATAAACTATGTGAATTTGTGCATTTCATTTTCCAGAATTCATTGAAAGCTTATGAATGGATCTTGGAATTTAAATTAAAGCAAAAAAAATCTCCAATGTGAATAAACTGATTTTGAATCTCATTGAGAAAGACCCTTATATGGGTCAATGGAAGGTGATCATCATAAATAGACTCCAATGCTTAGGATTCAATGGCAAAGATAAGGGCCTCATAAAACAAATAAAGTCCTCAGTACTGAATGTGGGTAAAACAGGTACCTTATTGAAGGCATGGCATGTATGTTCCCTTCTTTTATGCTATCTTGAGCTACTTAAAAGGACCTAATAATCCCTCATTATAGAAGAGAATTTATGCTTGCTCAGTTAAATTGTTTTCCCTCATACTAAAGGCCTAGTCAGACAGAGTTTGTAAATGTTGATCTGGTCAGCTAGAGTCCTGAGAACATATTTTATTGAAGTGTAAAATCTGGTCCAATTTGAGAGAAAGGTATTTGTCCTTCCTCTTAATCGGTTATGTGAATTTAATATTTCAAAAATAATCCAGTTTTTCCTTGTAGATGAGGATCAGAAAACTACCTTAGCAGTTTAGCTGTGGAGATGGCCTGTAAGAGGTGGATCTTGATCTGTTTGAGACCTTTGAGTCAGTCTCTTAT
Source organism: Gekko japonicus (assembly GCF_001447785.1). Classification (NCBI taxonomy): domain Eukaryota; kingdom Metazoa; phylum Chordata; class Lepidosauria; order Squamata; family Gekkonidae; genus Gekko; species Gekko japonicus. Next base: position 768,161 of record NW_015169180.1, on the reverse strand, counting down.
GTTCTTATGTTCTTATGGCCTATAAGAGGTGGATCTTGATCTGTTTAAGACCTTTGAGTCAAAAACACAGTAAGATAAATCCAAGTGCTATGTAAAAACTATTCATGACTAAATATCATGTGCAGTTTGGCCTTCAGAGGTATGTCTTACTAATGTAACATGTGAATGGACTCTTAATGGACACAGCAAATGTTCCCGACCATTAAGTATTTGCTCATTTCAAATGTGGCCCTATTAAAAATGGGTTGCTGGCCAGGGGAGTAAAATAATAATTGAGTCACTGAGACTCAATTGTCAATGCTTGCTTCTCTTAGGGGTTCATTGATGACTGCCCAATATTTAATAAAGACTGCAAAGTATTTCCTGCACTCAAAAAGTTTTTCTGTATGTATTTTGGCCCTTTGGATTTAGAAGGTCCATTTTAGTATGCCAGTTAAATGCACTCTTCTTTTATAAAATACTAATAATCAAAAAAAGTGTTGTTGTTTTTGCTCTGTCTTTCTGTGTTTTTTCCCTCTCTTTGATATGGTCAACAGCATGCTTCAAATGTCCAAGTCACAAACAGGATGGCGGGAGGGGTGGTCTTCAATATTAACATGGCATGACTGAAAAGCATAGCAAAGGATTAATGCTGCTTTGCTTTGATTATGATTCCCAGAGAGTGAGAATTAAATTTCATGGCAATTACGTTCTCATCCCACAGAGGCTAGAGCTGGTTTGTTTTCAGAGTTTTTATTTGAAATGTATAAGATTTCAGAGTCAGACAGACGTGGCCCCAAACAGAAAACAAACAATAAAACCTGGTGCTGGACTTCAGCCAGCAGGCACTTTGTAGATATTCAGAGGATGAAAGAACTAAAAGCCAAGCTCTGGTGTGAAGAGACTTCCACAATACTATATAACATCGGACTGCTGTTGGAGAGTCACAGGAGAAGGACAGCATAAAATTCTTTCCCCACATGTACCCATTTCTATTTTGGGGGAGTTATTTATAGGAGCATTCAAATTTGTGATCTCCTACTTGCAGTTAAAAGTAATTCAATACAGCATGAGATGCACTTTGTGATTTTTGCTGCATGCAGCTCAGCTTTCAGGCAAACTCTGGAAGGACTAAAGACTGTGAATTCCATACAATTCAGCTGTAGTAATTTCCTGCTTCCCCTTCCTGATCCTGTATTATTCAGGTACAATCTTTGGCATATTCCAACTTTGCCTACTTGTACTTCCTGAACAAGCACAAGGGTGAGATGTACTATCAATTGCAATGCAACAGCAGGGGAGGGGCTGTAGGCTCAGTGGTAGAGCATCTGCTTTGCATACAGAAGGTTCCAAGTTCAATCTCTGGCATCTCCTGTTGAAAAGGATCAGGCGATGGGAGGCCTGTAGCCAGGATTCTGTGGCTTGTGGGGCAACTTTTTTTCTGGTGGGGCTGAAGGTCTCAGTGCAGAAAGAAAAGCCATTTGGCCAATAGAAAGCTGTTACCAGGATAGGTCTCTAAATTGCAAGCTGTCAACCACTTTAGATGACAGTTCTCAGCTGCTGCAAGTTAATCACTTCTGCCGGCCTAAGCAACCATTCTGATAACAAGCCGGCAGGTGAGGGATGATGACTTCTATAGTCAATAAAGCTAACACTTAGGTTAACACTTAACACTTAAAATTCTCTTAAAGGAGACCAGTTTCTTGACACAGAGTTAGAAGGTATCCTAGAGATCACCTACTCCATCCCCTTTGCTCAGTGAGAGAATTACTTAACTACAACATCCCACTCTGCTTTAAAGGAGCACATGCCTTTAAAAATGACTGGAAAAAGGCATTTACCCGAGAAATTCTTTTGGGGCTGTGCCCCTAAAAGCACTCTGTGGGCAGAGCCCCCCAAAGCCCCACTGTAGCTACAGGCCTGGTGATAGGTGATGCAAAAGGCTTCTGCCTGAGACCCTGGAGAGCCACTGCCAGTCAAAGTAGACAGTACTGACCTTGATAGAACAAAATTATGATTCAGTATAAGGAAGCCTCATGAGTTTGTGTGTGTTCAGTGACAGAAATACTAAGAGGTCAGTGTTTGGAACATGACATACACCAGAATAGACTTTTCCAGGATATAAAGCCACTAATATGCTGAGCCCCTTTCTATGCTCAACTGTAGCTGCTGATGAACAAAATTCATCCTGCTCTGAGTTACAGTCCAGACACTGAGAGGGTAATGTAACTGCTGCCAAAGAATGTCAAGTTCTACACAAACTGGCATTCAGTGGTTGTGCTCAAATAGCTCAGTGGCAATCATACAAAATACTTCCAGGACTGGAACCCAGCACAGGTTGAATTATTTCTAGTGGCAGCACATAAATAAGAGGACTGTGGCTGAGCCTTTGCTGGCTATAGAAATATAGCCTTGTTCTGAAACTGAAAAAGGAACCATTTGTCAGCTATATTTCAAAGATGTTTCTGAATTTCATATCTATAGACCATTAGCCACATGTGGCCCCCATCTGCAGATATCTAAATCCACAGATTGAAGCCACACAGAGGCTAAACAGATTTTTCAGCAAACTTGGGGTACTCTCCAGGTTTGTAGAAAAATCTGAAAATTAAAAACAATACATGGGGGCTTAAATCCCCCCCAAAGTAAATCCTCCTAAAAGCACTGACCTCAGGCCATCGGCAACACAGCCAGGGGAGCCTTGCTGGACCTGGCAGTATCAGCCGTGCAGCTTGGGAGCCCAGCTGAGCCCAGAAGGAGTCGCTTCAGCCCAGCCCAGTGGTGGAGGTCAGCAGCGGTGGTGGAAGAGGCCAGCAGCCATGCTGAGCCTGGCCGCAGCGGCAAAAGACACCAGGCTCCATAGTTTGGGGGGGGGACTTGGAGCCGTTCCCGGCTTGGCAATGGGGGGAAATTGGGATTCCTCCCCATGAGTCTCCCTCCCTCCCAAGCTGTAAAGAGGAAAAAGTGGGGAATCGGCAGCAATGGGGGGAGGGATTCACCCCCCCCCAAGTATTGTGGGTCCCCACTTGTGTCATCTAATTTCCATGTATTTCAGAAGGACAGCAAAGCTGAACAAATTTCACAGTGTTCTTTACAGACTGTTCTTCCAGGGCTTACCACTAGAGGTTGTTTTTTTCTGGCCTGCTAATATGTAGTGTAACAAGAAAAGACAATTTGCCCCCTGTTGATAACAGCAGGTTGCAGATAGGCCAATACATTTCTGTTTATAGTCTCTGGTGGTTGTGGACTCATTAGTTCCCATAATTACCAGGAAACAGCTATTGGCGGATTTGAATGGCATACATTTGTGTACTGTTCACAAGAGCACATATACATAACAGCATGAAAAGAATTTTTTTTTTAAAGAAGTCATTATTGGTACTAATATTTGTTTCCATGAAAATCCCTTTTCTCCTTTAAGCATATTAATTGTACTTACAACTGGACCAGGGGGACCTTGTGGACCTTCTCCTCCTTTCAGGCCAGCCGCACCCTGGGGAAAAAAGCAGAAATTATTAATTTTTCTTTAAAGAGTGAATCTGCACAGGACTTTAACTATCTTTAAGGAAACTGCTCAATTGCTTTAAAGCAATTGTGTTTAAGATGTGCACTGTTAGATGCTGGCTGATTAAGGAAACTGCAGATTTCCCAACCTGCTACAAGCCAATTCCCTGTTGCCATGCTGACACTCCCTCTTTATTCATAATAACTTACTTAGGGGAAGTTCAGTCCCCTCCCCCAGGTTGGGAGGTACTTGACTGGGTGGGGCACCTGGAGACATGGAACAGCATTCTGCTTTGCATTGTAAAACCAGAGTAGGGTTAGATATGGCCCATGGGCCACCAGGTGACCATTACTGGTTTTTGACAGCAGTGCCCCCTTCCCCAAATTGTTGTTAAATAAAAACTAAAATCCCATTCTAGAAAAGGTAAGAGAGATAAATCCCTCTTCCCAAGTGGAATCACTGCAAGCCACTCTTTAATTCCTAGCAAGTTGTAATACCAGCTTGTGGTGCAGTGCAAGTTTGCACAGCTTAGTTTCACAAAACTGAATGCAGCTAATCAGCCCTTTATTGTGTCCTGCAGGTTGCTTGGCTTTTTGTTACTGTCCATGGGGTTTTCTTGGCAAAGATACTGGAGTGGGTTGCCATTTCCTTCTCCAGTGGATCACATTTTGTCTGAGTTCTCTGATGTGGCCTGTCCATCCTGGGTGGCCCTCCACAGCATAGCCCACAGCCTCATCGAACCACTCAAGCCCTCTCGTCACGTCAAAGCAGTGATCCATGAGAGATGTAACAAACATGAAATTAAGCAGACTCTGGAGCACGATCAATGCAATGAACATGAAATTAAGCAAACTTCGGAGCATGATGGAAGACAGGAGGGCCTGGCGTGATGTGGTCCATGGGGTCGCAAAGAGTTGGACTCGACTGTCCGACTGAGCAACAACAACAACAAAAAAAGGCTGCTTGGCAGTTTTCCTCAATCCTCCCTTGACCAATCCACCCCTGACTTCTGCATCTCCAGACATGCAGCAAAAGAGTTCATCAAGCCTCTTTCCTTGATGGGTCACAGCTTCTGCAAGCCTAGTGTAATAGATGGAGGGAACCCATAATTGACTTCAGCCCCAACTAAGAGACACAAAAGGGGGATGTCCCTGTACAGAGCACAACTTTAGTTTCTATAGCAACAATCCATTCTGCAAGCTACTTCCTCAGATTTTTAAAAAAGGAGCTTGTGGGATTCATAGTTCGTCAGACTTTGACCAGAGAAACAGTTTTCCTCCCCCATATCAAATTGATCTTTCACATTTTTCTATGTCCCTTTTGCCAAGGAGCTCAGGTTTACATAGTTCTCTCCTCTGCATCTGCTCTCACCAAAACCCTGTAAGGAAAGTGATTGGCAAGAAGTCACCAACTGAGATTTATGGCAGAGTGAGTATTTGAAGCTGTGTCTCCTCAGTCCTATGACAGTCTATGACAGTGTCATAGATGCAACAAACATGAAATTGAGCAAACTTCAGAGGATGGCGGAAGAACACAGGAAGGCCTGGTGTGATCTGGTCCATGGGGTCACAAAGAGTCGGACTCGACTGTGCGACTGAACAACAACAACCCCTCAGTCCTAATTTGCTCTCAGCATTCACTCTCTAATCCCCACTTACCCATGAAACAAAGTGGGTGTCCGGGCTAATCATCCCTATCAGTCATGCCTTACTACTGAACAACAACAACCCCTCAGTCCTAATATGACACCCTAATTTCCTCTCAGCATTCACTCTCTAATCCCCACTTACCCATGAAACAAAGTGGGTGTCGGGGCTAATCATCCCTATCAGTCAAGTCAGCCTAACATGCCTTACACAGTTGTTATGTGGGCAAAATGGAACAACCCAGTGTTTGCTGCTCTGAGAAACCTGAAGGAGGGGCTCAGCCACACATAATCAAAGGATATGCGAAGGGATTCACTAGACTGTGGCTCAGTTCACCCAATAGAAATATGTGGTCTTCACAATTGTCAGTTAATTTATATTATAATAATAGCATCTGAATGTATTTTTCAGTGGTAGGAAAAATCCATAGTGCAAGTGGATAGAGAGCCACTGTGATGTGTTGGTTAAGAATGTTGGAGTAGTGGAGTCTGGTCTATGGCGGCGCGCTGAGCAGTCGCACCTCCCAGACCTCCCAGGGGTGAAGCTGCGCTCTGGTCGAAGGAGGGGGTGCGCAGGATCGTCACCCCCTGAGACCCGGCTGAAGGTGCTCGGGCCATGGGACTCTCGTGGGGTTGCCTCTTCGCCAGTGCGATGCCGGGGAATTGAGGCGCTTCTTCGTCCTGAAGGTTCTTCGTGCTATGAGACCGAATGGAACCAAGCGACGCTGACCGGGGCAAGTGTAGGAGGTCGAGTGAAAGAAACAGAGCTTAAACAAGGTCTAAGGACCAACTATGAA
>NW_015169180.1:731583-761881 GCF_001447785.1 Gekko japonicus | reverse complement strand
ATATGGATGTGGCCTACAGGTCATATTCAGGATATATAAAGAAAAACAATCTGCCTGGGGAAATAGTGATAAGATTCTCGAAGAGATGTGTGAGGGATGCAATCTTGAAAGTGGCATCTGGAGCTCCTTTGAAAGTTGGAGATAATGCTATCAGAATCCTAAAAGACATTCCATTTGAAATAAGACAAAGGAGAAAGAAGTACAAAGATTTAATTCTTTTTCTCCAGACAAATGCAATTGGATACAAATGGCTAACACCAGAAGGCCTGATCTTCAAAATTAAGGATTAAAAGGAAAAGATTGACTCTGGTCAGAAAGCACAGACATTTTTGAGACTCCAGATGGGAGAGTCAGAGGAGGAAGAAAAAGAAGGGATGGACAGTAAATCCAGCAACGAGCTGGACTCGGGGTCTTCCGAAGAGGACTCTCTATCAGAGAAAGGGGCAGCCGCCCCTAAAAGTCCTTATAAACTACAGAAGAGACTGGGCAAGGGAAAATGAAGGCTGAAGGACTCTGAATTGTGCCTTTGAAAAAACGTTTTTTTCTTTGATACTAGATGCTTAGGGGTCTTTCGTCTTAACAGTGATAGTTAAGATATGAAAAAGATAATACTATAGTTGAATCAATTCATAATGGGATTAGCATGATTGAGAGATAACGTGTGCCAAGCGAACTAGATGATCTCCCCTCTTGGGCTTTTAGATAGTAGTGGGTATCTTTTCTTTTTCCCTTAATGTAGTCCCCTTCCCTATTTCTGTTGTCGTTTGTAGCCTTTATAAAAATGCAATTAAAAAATCCCCTCCGGGGGGCCAAAAAAAGAAAAGAATGTTGGAGTAGTATCTGGGAGACCTGGGTTCAAATGCCCAGTCATGCCATTGAAGCTCGCTGGGTGACATTGGGCCAGTCACACACTCTCAGTGTAACCTACCTCACAGGGTTGTTATGAGGATAAGATGGAGGAGAGCAGAATGATATAACCTGCTTTAGGACCCCACTGGAGAAAAAGGTGAGGCACAAATGAATGAATTAAATAAATGAATGAATAAATAAGTGCTTGGTTTTAATCTCAGTACTCTGCGTAAGAATTGTTTCCACAGAAGTTAAGGTGTTGTGGGCTTAATACTATACCTGAGCCCCTGGTAATCCTCTTTCTCCTGGGAAACCACGAAGTCCTGGTGGTCCATCTTTTCCAGAGATACCTTGAGGACCTGGATCCCCCTGGGGAAAAAAATGATCAAACCCAGTTTCAAAAACCAACTACAGGTAATTCAGTCAAGTAGTCATGCACACTTTATTCTAACTGCCATTTTAATACAGAAATTCTTACAATATAAGGTTCCAAGGATAATGCCACATTTTAAAAGAGAAATTTTAGTGTAACACTCTTTTTTATCTACCAGTTAAGATGGAGAACTGATAACACACAGTCTTAAACTTCCTTTTGTTAACGGACTTCATTGGGTTAATGCACCCACTTTTGATTGCAGAAGTGGTTAGGTAAGATATTGTATTACCCAAAATCTATCCAATTTTACAGAATGGCTAGTGTCAGTCTTTAGCCATGGACAATGAGTTTAAGACTATGGGTTTATACTTGACCCAGTAACAAGTTAATTCAGACACACACAAAAACGCTGCCTTTCTTGCATCTCTATTTAACATGAAGAATGGCCCCCTTCCTTGACCCAACCAGAATATGTGGCTATATGAATCCACGCCCAGTAATCTTGAGACTAGACTTCTTTAACGCACTCTGCCCCTGAAGAGAACTTGGAAACTTCAGCTAATACAAAATGTTGTAGCTTGATTACTATCTAGAGATAACCAGAGCTCACTTCCACACTAAAGGCTTTCTTTGTATTTTCCCTGTGGTTATGACCTTTATTTAAGCAGGAGGGTGAGAAGGTCTTTTATTCACGCACACACCCTCCTGTCATCCTGTCTCACATTCCAAGTCCCTAATCCTAGGTTATAGGAAAACCCTTCTCAGGCACTTTGGTTGAAATTCAGTGTTCCAGTTGCCACCATCAGGGATCCTGTCTTATTCCACTCCCTCCTTTCCTGCTCCTTTGAGAGTCCTGGATCCTGCAGAGAATCAGGAATTGTATTTGCGTGTGTCTGAAAGAGACAGACAAGCCTGGAGCTTCCCTGCCCTGCTTTGTAATGAATCCCCCCTTTATCTAATCAGCTGGGAGCTGTTCATTAGTAGTCAGTGTATTAAAGAGGAACAGAGAATGTAATAGCTAAACATACTATTCGACTACAGGACAAGACACCCCCTCCTCTAAAAAAAGGTCCCTCTCATTTTGAATGTCTTCTACAGATGTATAATGACACACTGCAAGTCTTTCTTTTTTAAAAGTAGGCACTGCCAGCTGGATGTCAGCGAGCTGCCATTCCTCAGGGATGTGTCCCTCTTCCCTCCCTCCCCGTGTTATTCTCTTCTGGTATGCGACTGTAACAGCAGGAGGGTGAGAAGGTCTTTTATTCACGCACACACCCTCCTGTCATCCTGTCTCACATTCCAAGTCCCTAATCCTAGGTTATAGGAAAACCCTTCTCAGGCACTTTGGTTGAAATTCAGTGTTCCAGTTGCCACCATCAGGGATCCTGTCTTATTCCACTCCCTCCTTTCCTGCTCCTTTGAGAGTCCTGGATCCTGCAGAGAATCAGGAATTGTATTTGCGTGTGTCTGAAAGAGACAGACAAGCCTGGAGCTTCCCTGCCCTGCTTTGTAATGAATCCCCCCTTTATCTAATCAGCTGGGAGCTGTTCATTAGTAGTCAGTGTATTAAAGAGGAACAGAGAATTTAATAGCTAAACATACTATTCGACTACAGGACAAGACACCCCCTCCTCTAAAAAAAGGTCCCTCTCATTTTGAATGTCTTCTACAGAGGTATAATGACACACTGCAAGTCTTTCTTTTTTAAAAGTAGGCACTGCCAGCTGGAACAGCAGCAGCTCGGGGGGTGGGGAAGGAGATGGGATGAAGCAGGGCAGGAAATGGAAGTGGTTTGATATGGTCAGGACCTTTAAAACTGAACAGACTCCACAAAAAATGCTACAGGTGTGTCTGGATGCATCTCTGTGTGTTTGTTTTTGGAGTTAATGTTCCAAATCTTGATGCTGTTGAACTTTTGAGACCTTTAAAACTTTGGGTCAATGTGTCTTATGACCTCATGAACCACCCCTAGATGTTTTCTCCCATGAACCTCCCTAGATGTTGAGATCTTTGAGAGAAGCCCTGTTCTGACTACAATTATTCTGTAAAGAAAGATCTGCAGGTGCATAGAGAAGAACTAGCACTCTGTCGGTGGATGCTCTCTGAATCAGTAAATACACAAGTTGCTTAAATCGATGCAAAACCCGTACAATGTCTTTGCAGCTGTAACAAACTGTCATGACATACGGAAAATACCCATACATTCTGCACATTATATAATTGAGGGCAGTACAGATTTTTATGCATCCAGTAAACATACTCATACCTTAGCACCTTCTTTCCCAGCAGCACCTGGGAGGCCCTGTTCACCTGGAGGGCCGGGAGGACCAGGGTGACCTCTTTCACCAATTGGGCCAGTCTCACCAGTGGGGCCCTAAACCCAAAAATACAACATCATTAATCATTTAGAGTATCCGATATACCCCAATGCCACCAGCACATACAACCTTAATTCCAGGAAAAAATGTATTTAACTAACTGCCTAGCCAAATCAATTATATTGATTTCCTCCAAGTATTTAAAATCCCTACACATAATTGTACCAAAATGGAATCCTACTTACTTAGTGCCAAGGACAGGTTGAATTAGCTCCATGTGTACAATAAGGGGTGGTGAAAAGGAGTTGAGATGAAGATAAAGAAGCCCATCCTATGATAAAGAACCCCCATTTACCACCACTTGCCAGTCTTCAGGAAGCAGTGAATGGCCTCAGCCTGTCTTAAACCCTGGGGTTAGTCATACTCTTGGCAGGAATAGCTTGCATACCCAGGACTTAGTATGCATGCTGCTCTAGTTGGGCACAGCACACATCCTAGTGTGCAATGTGAGGAAGTATAAAGTTCATTGACATTGATAAAGTGGTATGTATCCTACTCCTTCACTGAACAAAGTTTGAAGCCTTTCTTCAGTTTAAGAAGCCTTCCTCCAAATTAAATGGCTCTTCATCCAATAGAATCTCCTCTAGCCTAAGGTAGGATACCTGCCAGTGTTTCGATTGCCTTGGCATAAAAGAAGAGCAAGGCTAGGGTCCATGCTTTCTGACCAAGTAAGAACTCTTAGAAGTGGTTAACAATCCTTGCTTACTTATGCATGGACTTCTAATTGTTTCAGATGTGCCTACACAATTTATTCAACTCACTGCCAATGGCCTTGCAACTGGAAGCAAAGAGGAGCCAAATAATTCAATATGTTAAACAGTCTTTCTGGTGGTAAGTATCTATTTTAAACTGATACAATGAAAATTTGACAAAGCATTTCATTGTTATGCTTTCCTACAGTTACTCCCCCCCCACCAAGATAAATAGCAAACAGCCATAGCGGAAAACTCAAAACAGAACGATAACAATACTCTTGGTACAAATTTATGCCTGAGTTCTTTGTAAGCTTGGATGTATAATTGTGGAATTCATAGATTCTTCCCTGGAGACCACAGCTATGTACTTAAAAAGCACAAACAGACATCAACAACACAAAAACCTCATATAGAAAGGAATGTAGAGAATATCAGTCTTGGGTATATAAATGTGCTAGGATTTCATGTATCTTTATCCACACAAACACAGCATGATCATATTGGATATTAAACAAAGCTTAGTCAGTGAAAGCAGAGAGGAAAACAAAAGGTAATTCAGATAAGATTAGTACTCAGAAGGACCCCTGCTATTTTGCTTCAGTGGAGTTTTGGAAGAAATGAAAACTTATTCAGAAGCCTGTAGCTTAAGCTAGATGGGAAGAACTTTAAAAAGATTTAATAAAATGCTTGATAAAATAAACTGTATCTGGTCTTGCCATCCTTTGTGATTCCTGAAAAATACCCTATAGTCAGCAGAAGGAGAGAAGGCAAGTAGAATGGCCTGCCAGAGAGGATTTTCGAGAAACTTTTCACCTTATCACAGTATCTCATAGACTCTGATTGTAAAGGTTCTCCTGAAATATTTCTCCTCTCTAATTACCTTTTACTGATGTTTAAGCAAAGATCTGATCCACTAATTCCAAACTGAATCAGTGGTGTTTCCAATAGATATGTTCAGTACATTTCAGGGGTCCTAGCTAGTATTTAACTATCTTATACCAAAAGGAATACTACTACATTTGATACACAAAGGAATAGTAAAAAAAATGTGAAAACCACTTCTGCTTGGTAAGTCTGTTTTGTTTGCATCTAAGTGGAATGTGTGAACTTGAAAATTTTGCTAAGCTTAACTGAAACCCATTTTGTTTTTCATCCAAGTGGGTATCTCCAATTCTGACACGTGTGAAATTTGGTGGCAACTCATTCCTACTCTTATGAACTTTGTCTGGAGTGTGGAAAGCTTGTTTACCACTCTCAGACTCCAAAAGGTTATCCACTACTGGTGAGAGATAGAAAACTTCCATAGTACAGCTGGATCAACAATAACTGAAATATAACTGGGCCTGGTGGGGAAATTTCACTGCTCTCTTTTGTCTTCCCCTCAAATTCTTTGGATGTTTCATTTGGGTAGAACCCTTCAGATTTGCCTTGAAATGTTCTCTGCAGGAGATATAGACAGTGCATATGCATGAAGTAGAGCTTGGGGGGGGGCACCTCTACACACCTCCAGCCTCAGAATTACGATGTCTACCAGAGCTCTACATCAGCTGCTTGGCTGGGTTCTGCCAGTGACTGCTATTTGCTAAGGGACAAGACATAGTCCTGACCTTGCTCCAGCTGTCCAGCCAGCCGGCCTGCTCCAGCTGATGCCCTTGCCCATGCATCTCCTCCAAATGAAAGGGGCCTTCTCCAAGAGAAGCAGCTTACCCTCTCCCTTTTTCTCCCTAGGGAGAAAATATATTCCACTGCATGGTACCATACTGTACATACTGTACCATACTGTTGCAAGGGGCCCAGCAAACAGAGTCACGCCAGCTGTGAACAGCAGAACTGCCAATCCAGGGATTGGCTCCCAGCTTGCAACAGAGCTGATGGGTGTTAGAGCACCCCTAGTGGCAAATCAACAAACATCATATTGGCTACTTGAGAAACATGTTGCCAAATGGTCAGATGTAAATGTCAGGCTGACATACTATTGTATTGAGAACCTTCTCAATAGATATGTTAGGCTGTACCCTGGGTCAACGTTTGTGGGACTGTTGTGTGAAAGGGGCACCCACACTAAATGTTATTTCCACTGTCTATTTATTATTTATTTATTTTTCGCATCTATATCCCTCCCATCCCGTAAACGGGGTCAGGGCTGGTTACAACATTGTAATAAATACAATAAAATTTTAAACACATTAAAACATATATAATCGGTAGTCATGCTTGTCATAGGGAGAATCTGGCCCATTGATGTAACTAGGTATGGCCAGTTATCAGTAGGTGGGAGACCGCAACCTCCGAGGGGCCATATGTGGACGCCTGCTGCCTCAGCCAAAGGCCTGGCGGAACAGTTCTATCTTGCAGGCCCTACAGAATTGCATAAGTTCCCGCAGGGCCCTGATCTCAAGAGGGAGCGTGTTCCACCAGGTGGGGGCCAGGGCAGAAAAAGCCCTTGCCCAGGCTAGAAGGACTTCCTTTGGGCCAGGGATCACCAGGAGATGTTGACTCTCAGAGCATAACGCTCTCCGGGGCATATATGGGAAGAGGCGGTCCCTTAGGTATGTTGGTCCCAAGCCGTATAAGGCTTTGAAGGTAATTACCAATGCCTTGAAGTGGATCTGGTACTCAACCGGCAACCAGTGCAGCTGACAGAGAACATGCCAAACGTGGGCCTGCACAGGCATCGACATCAGCAGGTGTGCCGCTGCATTTTGTACCAGCTGTAATTTCCAGATCAACTTCAAGGGTAAGCCTGCATAGAGTGAGTTGCAGTAATCAAGCCTGGAAGTGACCATTGCATGGGTCACCGTAGCAAAGTCCTGGGGGTGGGGAGATAGGGCTTCAGTAGCCCGATCTGCCTAAGATGGAAAAATACAGATCTGGCAACTGCAGCAACCTGGGCCTCCATAGATAAGGAGGTATCCAGTGTTACTCCCAGGCTCCTCACCGACTGGGCTGGCACCAGAGGTGTCCCTTCCAAGGTGGGAAGCCTGGTGCCCACCTCCAAACCCCCATGACCCAGGTACAGGACCTCCGTCTTTGATGGATTTAACTTCAGTTGACTCTGCTGCAACCATCCAGCCACAGCATCCAAAGCCTCAGCCACATTTCCAGGAACGGAGGATGGATGGCCATCCATTAACAAATAAAGCTGAGTGTCATCAGCATACTGATGGCAGCCTAGCCCATAACTTTGGATTAACTGGGTGAGGGGGTGCATATATATGTTAAATAACATTGGCAAGAGGATCACGCCCTGCGGCACTCCACATTCTAGTGGGTACCACGGGGAGACCCTCTCGCCCAGCGCCACTCTCTGTCCCCGACCATGGAGAAAGGAGACAAAGGTAAAGGTCTACAAAGGTAAAGTTAGATGATACAATGTACCTGAGGTCCAACAACTCCACCAGGGCCTGGTGGGCCAGTTTTCCCTTGGAATCCCTGTGGAAGAAATAAATGTGGTTATAATATCGTACTTTTGCATATTACACAGATTTCTATATTACTGTTGAACATGTGACAAGCAAAGAGTACTCTCAGGGCATTAATCTTCTCTAAGAATAAGGATTGCTGTTTCATTATCAGTGTGCACACTTAAACATAGAATACTGAAGTCTCTTTCAGAGAGCTATCATTTCCAGTCATTCTGAGGTTAGTTCATCCAGTGGTGTGGTTCGAAGTGTCAGTTTCACAGATCACACTTTATCAAACTGATTGGATGACTCTGATTGCATAAATGAGCTCAGAGCTCAATTCAAATATATGTTGCAGACATTCAGGCAGTTGTGTTAAAAGCAGACAAGCAAATAGTGCTATGCAGAAATACATGAAAATCAACCAGGAAAGGCAGACAAATTATTAGTTAAAGGAGAGGGGAAAGAAAATTGATTGGGAAAGTGGCAAAGATGAGTGCGGAGGTGAAGGAACAGCAGATCAAGATGCATGGGGGTCTCCCGTTTGTCAAGTGTACTAGCAACTTAGATTACATGTTTCTAAGGCTCTTAGGCATGGGTATGAGGGACACCTTGGGGAAATTCATTGGTCTCATCAAAATTCTGTAAGCTTCATCATCATTCCTCACGTATTGTGCCACAGTTTTGCGTTGAAATTTTGCTTCAGGGAAAGTTCAGTTCTACTCTAGTTTTGAGGTATTTTCATACAAATCTACTGGAGCCACCACCAGAAGATGGACCCTATAGCCTTGTGGCAACTCAGCTATTTGAAAGAAAGCAATCAGCAATACTATGGAACAGTGTATTATATAAAATGTATATATGTGTGTACACAATATTCTCTCAGGTATATTCTTCTGTGTGCCTATAAAATGTCTTCCTAGACATTTTGAGAATTGCCATATCCCAAAAGCTCCTGCTCTAATGGTCACATGGAGACTCTCCTTTCACCAAACTGCCCTGTTTTCTTCTCAGGAAAGAACTGACAGACATAGGCCTGAGAACCATAGTCCAGTGACAAAAGGTGAAAGTGGCAGGGAGAGACACTACAATTTGCAAGGAAAAAAGAAAAAGAGCAGCATGCAGGAGAGAACTGTCCTTCTCAACTGCAATGACTTTCCCTAACCCCTTTCAACCCAGGGTTCCAGGTGTACATTTAGCACATTTTGTACGGCAAAGTGGAAGAGCCAAAAGCATTACAGGTGGGAAAGTGGTGGGTGGTGGAAGGCTTGGGCAACCTCTCCACTGCTGGTTTACTTGAAAACCATCTATTTCTCCTATTGCTTGTCCATCTTTGATGCTGAAGCCTATCTGTGCCCTAATAGTTGGGAATATACAACATATGGTTAATTGGGATTTCCCTTACTATATAAGGGGTGATGTACAATACGATGAAAGAGAAATAATTGCATCGTTCCTTCACTTCTATATCTCAGTGTTTCTTTTGAACCTTGTGGAGGTTTGGATGAAACCTGAGATTTTCCAAAGTGTGTCTACAGTGCCTTGTGCTATTTCTGTAATAAGTGGTCAGGTCTGTCTGCCTTCAGCAACATAACTACAGGATGAGTTTTCAGACTATTCTCCAGGCCATTCTTCCTACTGTTTCCTCTGACCACTGTTACAAATCTGCATAAAGAGTTGCTTTCTGTTAGTTACCTCAGTAACTTGTTTCCCCATCAGCTAGTGACAATCACAGTGGAAAAGGGGCTGTGGAACTCTTTTGGGGAATATCTATGACTTCTTTGTGGAAAGCAGCAATCTGTTTCAGGACCTAATCAATAATGTGTGTGTTAAAGCATAAGCTAAAGGCTGGAGGCATACAACAGGTTTCTTTTTCTCTCAGAGAATTGAGGGGGGTATGGTCATAACATATGATGCATGCAGTCATCATTAGTGTTCACATTCATAGCACTTATACAAGCTTTTTTTTTCCTGTTCAAGGCCAATGTATGAAATATGCAGAACTAAGCACAGAGGTGGCACAAATGATGTAATCACCATGGACATGCTAAGTTCAGCAGATATGACAGTTTAATCAGATATGACACTGTGAGTCAGACAAAATGTGTGTGAGAAATGCACACTGCAGGAAATGATAATTCTATTGTACCAGCCTCTTTTAAAACCTCCATCTCACCACCAATGCAATCACCTGTGCCCACCTGTAGGTTAACAGGCTTTTCTTTGTCCGTATCAAATCTACTGAATATACAGAATTAAATATAGAGGCTGTGTGAATGATGGAACTGCATGAACTTAAGCTAGTCAAGTGTACTAGCAACTTAGGCAGGTGGTCATTTGACAGGTTCAGGTTCAGGAGATTCAAGAGTGTATAGAATGGATCCTGTGGAATCTAGAGACACCAAACTCGCTAGGGAACTCCAACTGACTCCTGTCTACCTGCCCTCCAGTTCAGTTTATTCATGTTTTAACAGCCCATACACTATAAAACCAATTTTAAGAATTAAAAATCACAGTAAAACAAAAGTTTGCCACATCCACAATATAGCTTTTGCAGAGGCTACTCAGAAGTAGTCTTAATCTTGAAGTATCAGGAATGGTCAAGTACTTCAGTAGCAATTTTCTAAGAAATCCCTCTCTGGCTGTTGCGTACTTTGGACAGTAGAAAAAGGTATGGGACAATGAATCAACCACTGCCAAAGGACAGTCACAAAAGTGCTGGTCTGGAGGTATCTTAAGGAAATGGCCCTTCATCTGGGCTGTTGGCAGTACATTACAGTGTGTGATCATATATGACTGCTTCAGTTTTGGAACTGCCAGCATATTGAGGTAGTGAGGCAGATCAAATTGTGTAGAGCATTTAATTCCCAGATGGAGCAGGGGCATTTCTATGCAGTGTCTTCTTGGAGAGAGTACCAGTGCTGTTTAAGCAGCTTCTTTATATGTAATGCTGGTCTGCTTTCATGTCCACAGTTCTATTCCATTTTGACTAACGGTGCTCATGAGCTGCTGATATGGTGAAAACTGGGAGATCTTTGGAATTTGACAGTTTGTACTTAAAACTGACTATGGCTTTCCAATCTTGAAATATTTGGAAGGCCCAGTTCAAATCATACAACTATGGAAGCTATGCATGGTGGTAAAGCAAGTATTTTGTGAAAGAAAGTTAGCTGAAGTTTATCGAGTTGTTCTATTGAGCCCAGATGGTCATTTCACCAAAAAGCACTTTGAGTTTGGTGTCTCTAGCACACCAGGGAGTATTCTATCAAGTCACGAACCTCACAAACCAAACCAGTTCATTTAGCCCCTAAAAGTTTGTGATGGTTCATGGTTGGTGAACCAGGCATGCCAGGAAGCACAAACTGAACTAAAGTGCATTATCCCAGTTTGCGATCATCCCTACCCAAAACTCCTCCCATTGAGAAGTACTGCTTGAAGCATTTTCAGAACTGCAATGGCTCCTTCACATTAAACCATGAAGTAGTTGACTATGCATGTGTGAAATCACCCAGAAAAAGCAACAATTAATGAAAATTCAGGTGCTCGGGAGGTCTTTAAAATGCCCAAGTTTCTAATACACTGGGAATAAGGTCTCTCTCCCAGTTCATTAAGCAACAGAAGAATGTTCCATTCACATTTATTACATGCATTTCAATAACAATATCATATAAAACAATATGAGTCCACTTACAGTTTCACCTCGCTGTCCTGGATGTCCAGGCAAACCATCCTTCCCAGGAGGACCCTACAATAAGAAAGGGGGGAGGGAAGTCTCACAGACATTTCTGGTTTTGAAAAGATGATGCCATCATGCCTAGCAATTGTGGCTATACTCCATAACAAGCTTTCTTTCATGTGTACTGCTACTGCAGCTTTATGAGCTGTTTGCATGTTCATGGTTGGGATAATTAGTTGATACTTTCTGAATGGGTACTTATTACTAGAACTCTTAAGAAACATCCTTTCTTAACAGTGAGAAGGGTAAAGTTTGAATGGGAAAACCCAGAGAATCAGAAAGAAGGATGAGCAGTTTTCTTTTCCTTTTTGAGCTACAATAGAATTGTACTGTAAGCGGCTGGACAGGTTTATGCAGGGAAAGGGGAGGGGTGAAACAGCTGTTCTCTCTGGGAATCAGATGGTAGATTAGCTGTCTTGCTGCCTATGACAGGCGTCACTTTCTTCCAGCTTGATCTCCTCACACATTTGTAAATGAAACAAATATAATAAAATTTGTATAAATTTCAGATGTATAGCAAATTTTATAACACTACCCAGAATCCCTTGGTATTTTTCCCACCATGCAGGTCTCCCAAAGGAACTGTATTTCCATTTACACAAGAGGGAGAAGTGATTTCTGCCAAATTCTCCCCCCCACACTTCACTTCACTTTTCCTGAGGATTGATGCTGTTCTCTCTGGGAATCAGATGGTAGATGCCTACGACAGGCATCACTTTCTTCCAGCTTGATCTCCTCACACATTTGTAAATGAAACAAATATAATAAAATTTGTATAAATTTAGGATTGTTTAGCAAATTTTATAACACTACTCAGAATCCCTTGGTATTTTTCCCACCATGCAGTTCTCCCAAAGGAATTGTATTTCCATTTACACAAGAGGGGGAAGTGATTTCTGCCAATTCCCACCCACACACACACTTCACTTCATTTTTCCTGAGGATTGGCTGATGCTCAGGGCCAGTGTTCCCTCTAAGCTGAGTTAGTGTGAGCTCCATCTTTTTTTTAAAAGGGAAAAACCCTGCTTCAGAAGGGAGAGATGTAGAAGTAAGAAGCAATAGGATAGGTGTGCATTTAACCCTCTCTCCAGCTACCGCTTTTCATCTTTAAATTGCATCCACAGCCTACTGCATTCCTTCCCCTTGCAGGGTTCTAAATGGTGTTTCCTTCTGTATTACGATGATATACACATACATGAATGTACAAAGCAGCCTCATAAAGAGTCACAGACAGTGGTCAAAACTGTCGGTTCTAAATGGCAATGGCTCTCCAGGTTCTCAGGAAAAGAACAGACTTTTATGTCACCTGCAATCTGATCATTTTATCTGGGATGTCAAGGATTAAACCTGGGGCTGTCTACATGCAGAACAGATGGTCTACCACTAAGCCATGGGTTCACTGGCCATATAAATTCCAAAAGCTAGTATTAAACGAGACTACAAAAATAGTTCTCATAATGCCATTCTGCAACCCAAATACAGTCAGAGCAAATGGCTGTTGGATCAATATAATTTCAGGCTGGCTACAGACCCATCCAACACACCAGTGCTAACTCATCTAGAAGAGGGACTTAAAAGAGGTTTCTCTTTCTTCCAAAAGAATTGCATTACGGAGAAAGAAACAGCGAAGCCTATTGATTTGAACAAAACTGATCAATGCCGCAAATGGGACCCTAAAAGTTTTGAGAGGCTACACGTTATTCCAAGTCAGTGAATGCTTCAGCTTCATTTATGAATACAGCATTTTAAAGTCAATAACCTAGTCAGTGTGTGTAGCACATGCATTTTGGTGATAGTCTGCCAAGAGAAGATTGCGTACTTTCCCATTAATTTCTACACTTTTTTTTTGTTACGATTGACATAACAGAGATAGAGAGTGACCTCTAGTGGCCTCAGGTCATCAAGCAGAGAGATTCACTCTGCCGAATGTAGAAAATTCCCAATATCTTACCTTAGCCTGCAATAACTTTATTCAGAGCGCACACAACATTTACAGCAGTGTGCTATCATATTGTATGACATAACACACAAAGTGACAAAGGGAGGATTTCAACTTTGATGGCAACAATGGCAAAAAGAAGCAGCATCAATAAGAGCCATTTTACATACTATAGCTGCAGGATTCTGTCATTCAGCTTTCGTATCTTGATTTTTATCTATACAATTTTGTTGTTTGTCAATCATTTTCTAGTGCCATTACCATGTTTCTCAGCAAACATTTTTTTCTAATCTTAGTTACATTGCAAAACTTGCCCATTTTGAGCTACACTCACTAAACAGAGAACTGCTTCAGGCTAATTTCATGTCTGAATTCATTTCTCCACTCACTATTGGATACAAAGCACATCTTCTGTTGGCCCTGGGCTGTCACTCCACGATTTTAAATACTTTTATATCCTAGGGGGGGAAATCATCTAATGTGCTCTGCCACTTGGCTCATGGTTGAGCTTCTCTGAGCTGATTCTGGAATAGCTATTCACGTGATACACACAGAATGCCTGGTATGGGACAATTGCTACATTCTTCACAAGTGATTCTCCTTCATACCTCCTATGTTTCGCAGACAGGTAGCACCCAGACAGGTACTGTTAGTGAGACCTGCTGTCTCAAAGCAGGGACCATTTACAATGATATTGTGAAAAGAGGCAACTGCAAACCAACAGCCATGTGAACAAGCCACCCAGGAAGAGGCACTGGTTCTTACAAGCATCACCTCTGCATGACTGCTCTTGGGCGGTACAACCAGAGATCCACCCTTCCCCTTTCCTTCACTACACACCTAAATTGCAATCATATGCATAGTTAATGGATATGAAGTTTTGCTGAAAATAATTCCAACTCACTTCTTAGTAAACAGGCACAGGATTGGGCTGGCAGTCATTGACATCATCATGGCCCAGAAATCTGCTTCTTACACCTCTATCTTTTTAAATTTTGAAACTTGTAGCCTGATAGACAGGTTTGGTGAGCTCAAAAGCTTGAACCATGTTTTGCATCAGTTATAGTTATGTGTTCGGCCTGATATATGTGTTTGAACATACACATGTACACTAGGGTGAAGGGATTTGGAACAAAAGATTTAGCTTACTTCTATTGGCTGTTCTTCATATAAATATTTTAAACTACTTTCTCGAATTTTAAGCCTTGCCAAGGCCACCTAATGTACTGATAAATAATTCTTAATCATTAGGGTTTATTTCCATCACATTCTATGCCTTGCTGGCCACATAGCTGCTGCATTAAAAAAGAAAGAAAAGAAAATACTTACAGGAGGTCCCTTTGGTCCAGGGAAGCCAACTGGCCCCTGAGGCCCTTGTGGTCCCTAATATCAATAAAACAATCAAATGCAAATGTTATTATTATTAATGCCATTACTATCCCTGTTACTGCCACCATGGGGGCAGTCCAAACATTTTACAGAAAATGTTGCGATGCCATGTATTTATTTACATTTATAGCAGAACAAACCAATGCAGAAATTTCAATGGACATTGAGAAGCATAACTCTGTTTAGGATTACACTGTAAATCACTTCTATGTTAGGCAAGTGCCCAAACAGTTTTAAAAATATAGCAAAATCTGATAATAAACTATCCGTTTACTGCAAACTATTGTCAAATAATGCACGACAAATGCCATATTACTATCCACAAGCAATAATGTGTAACTAAAATCTGTAAAAATATATTAAAATCAATACATTAATAAATGAGTGGAGAAAAAACTAACAGTGGAAAATATTTTTGTTACTGCAAGGACACTGAAACACAGAAAGGTACAGTCATAGGCTAAATGCCTTTATACTGAGGGCACAACACAAGATTTGTCTATTTCCATTTGGTGAGAGATCTCTAGTTTTTATATGGTATCAGCTGCCAAAATTATGTTAGTAATTTCAGTGACAAACCAGGATCCAGGAAATAAAGAGTACTTGGAATAAACCTTAAGACATTTCACACACCTAAGGTAATATGCTCATATGAGAAAAGTCAATTGCATTTTATTTATTACAAGGGGCGGGACATATCTAAATTTCTTCCATCAAAGAATTTAAGGTGTCTTCCAAAGGATTCTCAGGGAGTCTTTTATCCTAGCACCGATCTCTAGTTTTTATATGGTATCAGCTGCCAAAATTATGTTAGTAATTTCAGTGACAAACCAGGATCCAGGAAATAAAGAGTACTTGGAATAAACCTTAAGACATTTCACACACCTAAGGTAATATGCTCATATGAGAAAAGTCAATTGCATTTTATTTATTATATTTTATATCTAAATTTCTTCCATCAAATAATTTAAGGTGTCTTCCAAAGGATTCTCAGGCAGTCATTTATTCTAGCACCGATAATATCCATAACTGCTTAATTTCAGCATAATGTGGTCTCTAATCATATCTGAGAACAATATGTCCACCAAGTCTGACCAGCAATAGCTCTGTCAAGAACCACCACAGATACCTGACAAAGATTCTATCTGTCCTCTTCATATCAAAACATCCCCTGAAAACAAATCACATGACCTGCCCAGCTCCATGAGTCCTCAAAGTGACCAGGACCCTGGGATTCAAACCCCTAGTCTCCCCCTGTATTAGCCATAAGAACATAAGAGAAGCCAATGTTGGATCAGGCCAATGGCCCATCCAGTCCAACACTCTGTCACACAGTGGCCAAAAATACCAGGTGTCATCAGGAGGTCAATTAGTGGGGCCAGGACACTAGAAGCTCTCCCACTGTTGCT
Source organism: Gekko japonicus (assembly GCF_001447785.1). Lineage (NCBI taxonomy): Eukaryota > Metazoa > Chordata > Lepidosauria > Squamata > Gekkonidae > Gekko > Gekko japonicus. Next base: position 745,706 of record NW_015169180.1, on the reverse strand, counting down.
CCCCCAGCACCAAGAATACAGAGCATCATTTGCCACAGAGTTCCTATCTATACCTTGTGGCTAATAGCCACTGATGGATCTTTGTTCCATATGTTTATCTAATTCCCTCTTGAAGTCATCCATGCTTGTAGCCACCACCACCTCCTGTGGTAGTGAATTCCATGTCTTAATCACTCTTTGGGTGAAAAAGTACTTCCTTTTATCTGTGCTAACCTGACTGCTCAGCAATTTCATTGAGTGCCCACAAGTTCCAGCAGAATTTCACTCAGGCACAAAAAGGTTGTTGCTGATATCTGAGATCCTTTAACTGAACATTCCACAGGCTGAACATGGGAACTTCTGGTTGAAAGGCATGTGCTGTACCACTAAACCACAGCCCCTCCCAGAAATGGGTGGGGGGGATTCTTCAACTCATTTGTTTTAAAAAATGACACACAGATCTGAAGGTTGGCAACTACAGTCTGCCACCTTCTTCTTCTGCCCTTAAGCAATTACTCTACCTTGCTTTATGGAAGGGCCAATCCTAAGAACACCATCTCAAAATCCTTTAAACTCTTCTCCCTTGAATCTGGAATTCAATTAAATGCATGGAGAAAGCCATATTTACAGCTGTCTCTTGGAACTGGAGAAATGTATGGGAAAACATTCTGAAAGAAAGCATTCTGCATGCACGAGGAGACAAAAAATGAGCCTGTATCCTGCTAAATTGTGATTATCATTTATATATGGTTCATGCTCAGCCAGGTGGCTGCTCAGAAGAGGTTTTGTAATACTATCTACAGTTCCTATACCCAGCTGACAGCAGTACAGCTGAAAACAAATGAAGGCATAGAAGACCGCATACAAAGAAAAAACCCAACAACCCTGAAGTTAAAATCACCTTAAAGGAGGAGATGTCTAAATATCTAATTTTTTAAAAAGTTCAATGAATGTTAGCAGCCTGTTTTGGTGCTTATTCTGAAACAAGACTACATGTTGTAGACAATCAGATTTCTCTCTTGTTTGTACATTACTTCCTCTTCCATTTCTGATTATCAAATTATAACCTATTTTAATGAAGGGGGGTGGGAAACACCCTCAATTTTTACTTGAAAATGTATTACTGATTCGGGACCCTCAAACTGATGCCTCATCGGAAAACAAAGCTCTGGTCAATACCAGGATCTCATGGTTCATTACTGTGGTGTTGTTGTTGTTGTTTTTTTAAAAAAATATTTATTTCAGTGATCACAGATTGAAAGGTTAAGAACATATGGATTGAAAATGGCCGTCTAAAACGAGGTATTTTAGGGGGGAATTTGCTTTTTTTGTGAACAGCCTCAGTCAAGAGTACGTGGATACTTACTGCTAAGGGGACCACAAAAACATTTCCCTGTTCAAGACTTCCTGCGTACCAAATACAGTTTCTCAGTTCTATGGATTCCCTTTACTGTTTCTTATCAGTTACCCATTCCCCTCAGTTTCTTTCCCCGACCAAAATCAGAGTTTATATGTTTGTGGATACAGATGAAAAAGAAGATTCATGGAGGAGGGGAAAATCCCATAATTCTCTGTGGTATACCACACTGTACAAAGTTATATTAAATAAATGGGGGAGGATATAACTATGAAAACATATTTATTTAAAACATATATATCCCACCTCTCCATAAGAGTATCTGCAAGGAGGCCTATAGCAAGTAATAATTATAAATGACAGTATATAACTCCATCATACAAAATTATACTTCTGGGTTTTTTTAAAATAGCAGATGTTACTTTGGATTAGGTAAACATTTGTGCTTTTGAGGGAACCCAGACTTTTTCTAATGATTAATCTCAACTTCTTGCCATTTATTGAAATAAATGAATAAACAAATGTATACTATTAGCTATTAAGGGCAAAAGCTCTCTCTCCTAATAACTATTTCATACTGCTGGCCGAGTGCAAACAAGCATGTGTGGTTTTTATTTTATTTTTAACCCTATCTCCCACAATTTACCTACAGGGGACATTTTTCACTCATCACAGAGAATGAGACCACCATGTGTATGGTAAAAAGGAAGCTGTAGCCAAGTATGATGCACATACTTGCAAACACATGTTACATGTCACTCCTACTTGTATATTTTTAGGTGTACTCTTAATGCACTTTAGCTGTATCAGCTACTATTCTTCTCAACTACCAGTCTCCCAGCAGGACTTTCATTGCCAAGAGGGATTACAAAGCACAGGGACTGCCTCTGGGACCATATGGATGATGCTTATGGACCGGGTTGAAAAGAGATGAGTAGTTTATTAACTATGAGCTGTATTTCTCATGGATTTCTTACACATTTCTCTGCATAAGTTGAAAGCTTCCCAGATAAAAGTATTAGCATTGCTTTTGTGAAACACTTTTTTTAAAATCAGGGCTTAGATGTTTACCTTTGCATACTAATGCAAAAATCACATACCATTCACTATAGGGTAGAGATGTTTATGAAAAAGATGAGAGTGTTTTGTTAGTACTTGAGTGGGATGGAATAAACTGAATACAGAATGGAGAAATCTCCTGCAAATGGCTCATTGTCATTTTCTGTAGGTAGTCAGAGTACTGTCAGCTGCAGCCTGGATTAAAGTAACACAAGGAGCACAACAGGGTGATACAATTAGTTCTAGGGGAGCAACTTCAAGCTTTTCTGGTATATGATCTTGTTAATTTTAAATGGCAGCAAGTGAGCTGGACTCATTCCCAATAGGACTTCTCTGGGGTTGTTCTAGTTCAGATACAGACAGCAACTGAAAGCAGATAAATGGCACCATGAGGAAGTGTAAATACAGGGCTTCGGAGAGAAATTGAACCACACATTGTAATCGAGGGCTGGGTGGGGCAAACGTTTGGGCAAAGTGCACCATCTGTAAAGTTCCAATGCAGCTCTGAGATGGTTTTGTCCTTAGCCTATTTAGATAATTGGCAGGAGTATGGATCAAGACTGACAGGCAGTCATAAGCAGAACTGTATGCTCATTTGCTCCTATCTAGAGGGGCAAAAACATCCTTAAGACCAACCACGATTCTTGTGCCAACTCTGGCATATTGGCCCTCTGTGTTTCAGGGATCTTCAAGCCATGCTGAACATCAATTCATCCCCTAGAAGTTGACATGGCAGAGGGAGCCCACAATTAAAATCACAGTTGGCTGCACAGCCAGCATATGGTTCCCAGATTAGGAATAAGGACAGAATTCATATTTGTCCACAGAGCTGGCAGCAACTGAATCTAGTTCAACATGATTTTTATGGGGAATTTGAGAGACAGACCCAAGAAAGTCCAAAATACCCTGGTCCTTTCCACTGGTAAATTCCACCCCATAACATGACATCATAATACAAGTGCTTGCCCTAGATATTTTCAGATCAGTGTCACAGCACTCATTGAGGACTCGAACCTCTGTGCTCCTGGATGATTAAATTAGCAGGTAGGCATCAGTCTATCCGGGAGCAGTATAGTTGGTCACAGCATTATCAGGAGTCTATTAGAGCCTACAGAGGATTGATGCAGACCCAGAACTGATCTAGGAGATTTGTCTCAATTCCTGGACATCTAATAGATTAATTCTGGATCTGACAGAAAGCTATGCCCATTTGTGAAAGCCACTCTCACCCATCAGGGTGTACAAGCTGTTGGTGGGATCATATTACAAGCTTGCTACCTTTACAATATGAAATATCCCACAGCCAACATTAACTTTTCTAGGTGTTGCAGATGCTGATATGACACAATACAGCACATCCAGTGATGCAGTAAACAAGCTATGTATGCCAAACTGATGCCACTGGAAGAACCTGTGAATTAGGTCCTACCATTTTCTTCTTGGAAGTCACGATCTGCCTTTACAGTGATAGATTGCTAGATATTTTCAGATCAGTGTCACAGCACTCATTGAGGACTCGAACCTCTGTGCTCCTGGATGATTAAATTAGCAGGTAGGCATCAGTCTATCCGGGAGCAGTATAGTTGGTCACAGCATTATCAGGAGTCTATTAGAGCCTACAGAGGATTGATGCAGACCCAGAACTGATCTAGGAGATTTGTCTGAATTCCTGGACATCTAATAGATTAATTCTGGATCTGACAGAAAGCTATGCCCATTTGTGAAAGCCACTCTCACCCATCAGGGTGTACAAGCTGTTGGTGGGATCATATTACAAGCTTGCTACCTTTACAATATGAAATATCCCACAGCCAACATTAACTTTTCTGGGTGTTGCAGATGCTGATATGACGTGATACGGCACATCCAGTGATGCAGTAAACAAGCTATGTATGCCAAACCGATGCCACTGCAAGAACCTGTGAATTAGGTCCTACCATCTTCTTCTTGGAAGTCACAATCTGCCTTTACAATGATAGATTGTATTAACTGGACTGGTAATCAACTGTACTTTAACAATAAGCAACACATTCTACTCAGTGTTGTACAGTGAGCAGAAATGTCTAGCTATGGATTTGTGGCAATTTTCCTGTTTTTTAATCACCTGCTCCAATAGCTTAGGATGTGGTAATTTTTAAAAATGAAAAGTAATAAATAGATAAAAATGAATGCAGGAAAAAATTGAATTTAATATGAAATGTTGAAGATAGTGCTGATCAAAAAACTCAAAAATATTTTAAAAGGGTTTTTTCTCTTTTTTTGTTTACTTTATACAGAATATATACAATTTATATATTTGAATACTCCCACCCATACACCTGGACATTTCTGATTCACAGGAAAATGACTGTAAAAATTATACAAGGAAGATACTGATAAGAAAAAAGCGAGCAACAAATTAAATAAAAAAGTACTCCTTACATACCCTTTCACCTGGTGGACCAGGCGGTCCATCGTTGCCTGAAGTGCCCTGAAAAAGAAGCAAAAAATAATAATAATTCAGAGATGCAATGTACATTAGCATTAATAGGAATCGTTAGCTGTAAAACTGGTGTGTAGATTCTGTCAAATTACCTTTGGGCCAGGTTTTCCAGTTGGGCCTCTAGGGCCTCTTGACCCACGTGGTCCCTAATGAGTATAAGATATACATGATGTTTCATTTTTTTTAAACAAAATGTGTATTGCAGTACAACAGAATGTAAAGCTCAACGTTTCAAACACTGCAAAGAAATGAATTAATATGGAAATGCATGCAATAACATTGAGGGAGGGAGATGGAGAGAAGAATGCAAAGTACATACTGTTGGTCCTCGTTGTCCCCGTGGGCCTGGTTTGCCATGCAAGCCCTGCCAAAGACAGTTCAAACAAATGAATCTTAGTGTTTTAAGTTGAAAAGGTGTTTTTGTGGCTTCAAAAGGGCAGAGTGGATCTCTGCTGGATCAAAAGCTATGCAGCACATTTGACTACCTGCTTTGCATTTAATAAATGGGTTTCTTTCTCAACAACGTCTCGTGTTTTCTTAAAAGGCATAACTACAAGGTATGTGGCAAACATCTCAATGCAATAGATTGGAGCATTTACACAGAGAACTGCTGTCAAGAGGAAGGAGGTACCAAACCCTTCTCCATCTTCCACTTAATCACAGTAACCCCAGCACTGGTTGTTCCCTTCCTCCAGCTAGTTTGACCCTCAGCAGATTTGAATAAGCATAGCTCAGCTGAGGCAATGCCCCACATTCATGCATTACAGTCAACCTGCAAGCTCTATTGTGTGTATGTGGGGTGGGGGGGAACCTTTGTTTGCCAGGCAAATGTGTACAAGTGCCATAAGTCAAGAATATTTATTCTTTCCCCCCCTCTTTCAACTGTATCATTCAACTGTGCCTTGTTATGACGCACTTCTGTCTTTCAGATACTATTTTGGTATAGTCCAATTCATGCCACATAGGTAGAACAGCATGTGAGACAGCATCCCGTAAGGAGCCATCAGAGTGTTTTCTTCACTAAGATGCCTGAGTACTGGGCTACTGCCAACGAGTATTCCAGCCCCATTAAAATATTTATGCTCTAACAATCCAGATTTTAAAGTAATTTCTCAATTTAATTTTATTCTTCATTCTGAAACTCAGAGTAGGCATTGCAAGGAACCTGCTCCTCAACCTGTATATAAAACTCTTTATGCCAAAAAATACACCCCTATATTTTTGGCCAGATATATCTTTGAAAATCCTACTAAGACAAAACTACCATAAAAAGTAAAAAAAAAATTTACTTCCCCCACCCCCTGAGATTTCCTCATGGAAATCTTCAGTCTCAAATGCAAATTAGAGCTTTTATTATTGGCTATCTCCTTCCATTTCTCTCAGCCACCAAGGCTGGGCAAAAGCCAACTGCAGCTTCAATGGAAACTTGAAAGTATAGAGAACAGGATAAATGCTGGTGTTGGCTCTTCTCTCTTTAATTTACTGATACATTAATGAAAGTGGACTGTCTTCTACTGTGCTAGTAATAAAGAAAGGAAGGGGGGAAATAATTGGGACAAGTGAGGGGAAGCGGGGGGGAGAGGAATCAAGTACCATATTTGTTGTGAGGAGAAGGAAAGGATTACAGGTTCAGCCCTGATACTTGAAATCCAACCTGTGTGCTCAGAGAGTACCTCCTTCTGAATTCTATGGAGAAAGAAGATGCTCCAGTAGTTCAGTGGTGAGCAAAAGGCACTCTGTACATATTCTGATGCATTTTTCCTCCCACTTTTGAGCACCTAGCTGCGGTATTGAAAACACAATCAGGGAAATGGAGTATTGTTGGGTGGGGAAGTAAATGTATGTATTTGCTGGGGTGCTGGCACTGTAAGACTGGTGTTTAAGTCTTCAACAGAGAGGGGTGTAGATATGCCATCATCTACATACCCTGCCAAGCAGAAGGGGGAGATTTTCTCCCCCCCTTTTAATGTCATTGTCCTGTGTGTCACTACATCACTTCTGGGGAAAACTTGGAAATGATGCAGAGAGCTCTAAGAATCACTGAGGATTCTGGTTTTACCACAGAGTTTCCAGCAATTCCTAGAGCTACCCAGGACTTTGTTTCTGGGGGAACGCACAGAGTTCCGGAACCTCTTCAACAAGATTATTTTTAAAATGTTTAAAAGCTCATGAGTTTTCAGTATACAGATTGAAAACGTAATTTCCCTCTTGAGAGATCTGGCACCTCTTTTTCCAAACCAAAAACAAACAAACAAACAAAAGCCCTGGAGCTACCCTATATCATTCCCCAGGTTTCCCTAAAAGTGACGTAGCAGCACAGAGGATATCATACCTCTATGTCCCAACCCCGATCCTCCTGCCAGTTGCCAGGCATGACCTGGCATGACCTGGCAACCCTACTGTGCTTTAGTGTTCCTCAGCTGTAAAACTGGACCAATGCCTTCTATGTGTAGTGCAATTTTTGTATATCAGACATGCTTCAAGTCTTTGCTATCTGGACTTGCATTCAGCTTTACTTTAAGCTTTTTTGGTGGCACATTAGACTCTGGCTTGTGTTGGCCTTGCCTAGCAGGCCATGATGCTAAGTGGCCACATTTCACCCACAGTCCCACTCCATTGTGTCCAGGAGTTTCCCTGTTCTCATCTGTAAAATGTTGAGAGGTGTGTATCCACTAGGAGCATCACTCAGGCCTAGAGTACACAGGCTAATCTTAGAGAAAATAGTGGTACTGATCTAAATGGGGCACTGAAAAACCTACTGGAGAAGAAAAAGTTACTGGATTTTACTTTATTACTTTGGGGGAGGGATGACATAGACATGGAAGCACCTCACTAGGTTAAGTTTCAAGCTTGCATTTCCTTTTCCCTTCTCCACTCCGCCCTCCATGTTCACAACAGCCTGGTTCAGTAACCTTTATGTCTAAGGAATTACCGTATTTGAACCATAGGGAGCAAGCCTAAGCACATCTACTCAGAAGTAAATCCTACTTTCTTCAATGGGATTTACTCCCAGAAGAGGTGTTCTTAGGATAACACTGTCCGTTTCCTATATCATAGGCCCATTACACATGCACATTTTACTGCATATTTTCAGAGCAGTAAACCTTTAATCTTGACTTTGGATTCTGTGCCTGTCTTATGCACCAATCTTTTTCCTCCAGTGTATTTATTCTGCAGCTACAATTTTAAAAATGCACTTTTCTAAATTGGGGTGGAATGTCACTTTTAATGGGGTGTGTGTGTCCAAAGTTTGTTTTTTAATTTATGCAATTGCCCTATCATAGCTGCACAGTAGGATCCAGCAAGCACCTTCTATTTAAATCTTCGTGGTTCAAGTTTTGCATATGCATTTTAGTGTTAGTTCATTGAATGAAAAGGGAAGAGAAAGGAACCCATGGCAAGGGGCAAAACACACTGTTGAAAATGACCAGACTTTTAATGAAACTGACAAGCAGCTGCAAAGCCCCATTTTCCATATTGCCAAGCACTAGGGGGTTCTCCACTGTGTTATCAGCCACTGTGAAAAATGGGAGTCACATGATCTCATAATATGGGGGAACATGTTGAGTGTACAGAATGCATGGTAGAACCCACTGACACTAGCATTGCAAGCTGTGGTTGCTTGCAACGTGTTTGTGTGTGTGTGCACACGCAGGCACCTGTGCAAAGTTAGCTGCAACTCCACCATGCTTTGCACAGGGCTTCAATTTATATGAGTGAGGATTCCTCTAGCAGAAGCTCTAAAGAGCTTTAGTTTTGTGCCACTAAATTGAGAAAAAAAATGGGAATGTGGATTTTTACCAGTGCCCTAGCGCAGCTGCATAGCAATGCTAATTTCCTTCCCTTCCTTGCAAATTTGCCTGATTTTCTCTTTGTGATTCTCTAATTTGATCCTGCACACTGGTTGTAATCTTGGCAGTTTATTAGAGAATGTCCTGTGTGGCTTACACTTTCTCCTCTAAATGGATCGATCCCAAGTGATTCTTAAGTTTGGCGGTTTGCAGAAGGTTCATGTGGTTCAGCCGCCATTTTAATGTCAGGCTTCTGCCAAAATGGTCCCCCCCCCACTTTGTTCACTAAAGCATGAAAGGGGAAAAAATGTTTTCAAAGCTTTAGACTTCCCATCCCAGTCTATCTCTCTGTCTCTTTACATCTCATGTCAATTTCATTCTGTGCTGATGATCCCCAGTTTTATTTTGTTTGCATGCATTGAAATCCCCCCTTTTTTTTGCACTGAGAATGCTGCTGTTTGCCTCCTCTCCAATCTCCCTTTCAAGTCAATACCAGCAGGGAACTAAACCTCATGCAGCTCCTTTTTAACTTTCCCCCATTTTTTTTTTAATTCAGTGATCCAAGGTCCCTGCCACACGGCAGGAAAAAAACGGGCCAAAGTGCGGCTTTTAAAAGCCGCACCAAAATAGAGACGCCACGGCGGGATCCCACAGATCCCCTGAGCTGTGGCGCCATTGCTCCCCGGCACGATCAGATGCCGGGGAGGAAGAGACGATTGGGAGTGGGAGGCTGCCGAACTGCACATGTCTGAACATGCACAGTTCGGCCGGGGACCGGGGATGCACTGGCGATCCCACGGCTGGCATTGATGCGGCCTTTCGGAAAGAACCACCTCGGTAGGTTTTTGCTGCAGGGTTTTGGTCGGAAGGTGCAGAGTGGGCAGAATGTCCTCGATGTGGGCAGGAGAATGACCTTTGAGGGGTAGCAAAAGGGTGGGGGGAAATCCAAGGGAATCTGTACTTTTGAATTACCTTCAGCTTGGAAGAGAAACAAGGGGAAAATCAGCACAAAGGCACTCTCAGAAAACCCAAGGAAAGATGAAAGAGTGACCAGAAAATGAACTGAGCACTAAAGGGAGGAAAATCAATGCAGAACAACAAAGAAAACCCAATGGAGGGAAAACCCAGTGAAAATGAGGGGAAACAACCATAGTCCTGCACCTTGTTAGTTGTATTTTGAACCATTGGTAGCCTACTGTAGAATCTTTACAAAAAGAACATACACCCTTCTAACTTTTAAATGGATGAAAGGCAGACAATTTCAGCCTCAGGGAAGGATCTTTATGGAAATTATCTTTATGAAAATGGAGATGCTACACAAATGTCGCTAATTTTGTCTGTGAAATCTTGGGGGCTGTACAGTGGGCTCCCTGAGGATTTTACCTATGGTTGCCAACTTCCAAGTATGGCTTGGAGGTTTCCCACAACTGATCTCGAGTAAATGGCGGATTCAGAGGACAGAATATATGGCACCACATCCCCACTGAGCTCCCTTCTCTCTCTAAGCTTTCCCTTCCCCAGGCATTACCCCCAAATCTCCAGGAATTTGCCAAGCTGGAGTTGGCAACCCTAACTGTACCTGATGTTTCCTGTTAGTGTTTTGAATACTCCTTAATTAAAAAGAGTTGTGCATAGGGATGGGCAAAAAATGGAAAATGTGGTTCATGGTTCATGGCTAAACCACAAACCAAAATGAACCGGGAGGTTTGTTTGTGAACTGAACCAGTTCGTGTTTCATTACCCTGCAAACTCCATTCGGCACCACAGTTCCTTTAGAGGGGGCTTGCAGAAAGCCCGAAAAACAGCTGAGCTCTGCTCCCCACAACTCAGCTGTCTTTGGGGCTTTCTTGTGCAGAGGAGAAAGAGAAGGAGGAGAAGAATTGGTTTTATACCCCGTCCTTCACTTGGAGTCTGAGTGGCTAATAATCAACTTCCCCTCCTCTCCCCACAACAGACACTCTGTGAGGTAGTTGGGGTTGAGAGAGCTCTGAGAGAACTGCTCTTGAGAGAACAGCTCTGAGAGAACTGTGACTGACCCAAGGTCACCCAGTTGGCTTCATGTGGAGGAGTGGGGAATGAAACCCATTTCAACAGACTAGAGTCCACTATTCTTAACCACTACATCAAACAGGCTCTATAGTTTAAAGGGACCACAAAAGACAGCCCAAAACAGCTGTTTTTTGCGGCATTAGCAGGGAATAGAAAGCAGGGGTTTAAAAGTATTCAGAATCCCTTTAAACCCCTGCTTTCTGCTCTATCCACAAACTGCTTTAGAAGTTTGTGGAAGTTCATGACGAATTTTGCTTTGTGTTTCGGTTCCTGCCCATCCCTAGTTGTGCAGGATTGCTGTTCCTAGCCCTGTATTCACTGAGACAGACACCAGCTTCAAAGCACCTTTCCCCAGCAACATCCATTAATGCCTTTTCTGAGCAGCACCTTTTAATCAAGTATGTGAACTCTGAGTGCATGGAGTAAGCAATCTATATGATTTAAGATCAGACACTGCCTGTAAGAGAGGGAGGGATGGAGAGAGGGAGGGGGGTGATTTAGAATTTAAGATTTAAGGAATAGAAAAGAAAACAATTGTAAGCAACAAAAAGGCACCCATAATCTGAAAGTCTTTTAAGTGACAGGAGCTAATTTAGAATTTGTAAAATATTATCTTAGTATATGGTGACAGTCTTCTATCACAAATAAACACACACTGGCACCATTATATCTGCAATAGCTTTATACAATTTAATTGAGGTAAAATCCTATTCCTCTACTGCTACTTAGCTTGTGAATCTTAAAAATGGGCAAATGCAAGTGAAATTTATTCGCCATGTAAAACATGTAAAGTCTGGGTTATGGACAAATGGGGACTTTGCAACATCAAAAAAATAATAATAACATGATTCTGGAGGCAGACACTTTTCCTTGTCCAGCTACAGCTATAGGTTTCCTGGTGTTCTTCAAAACAGAATTTTCTGGGCTTCTTTTAATTCTAAATGTTTTATTACCTTACTATATTACAATCAACAGTGCAACCCACCTGACATTTCTGTGGGTGAATCATTGTGAGCAGACCTCTGGCTCCATGTGCATGTTGTTCCTGGTGTCCTTCCATCCTTCAGGAACAGAAGGACAAGGGGTACTTTGGGCAACAGCCAGGAGGGGAAGGCGAGATCTAAGCCACCATGTTTTTGAAGGATTTATCTTGGGGCAGGAGATCCACATTATCTTTAGTATCAGGGACTGTTCTGCCCAAGCAATGAGGGAATTCATTGCTTCCCACTGTCTGTATGTAGGTCAGAGTGTAGCTGGCCAGTACTCAAACAGAGCATAACTTTTATAACACAGCATCCATTTATATTCCAAAGTTGCTATATCTCCACCCCACAGCTAGGCAGCATTCTAGATATACATTTATTTTAATGGACCCTAAATACTTCTTACTGTTCGCTGGATTGCAGTTTAACTATGTTATGCTTATTTATTCAAACCATCAGTTTGTGGTGTGTGGGGGAGTACTTAGCTCCCCATGTATCCCCAGAGTTCAATTAATGATTAATCTTAACATCCCTTTGTGCTCCTAGCAGTATGCAAAAAATAGTGTGCCTTCACTTAGCGTAATTCTTGGAGGGGAAAAATACATAGGAAAGAACCTTGCAAGGACACTGGAAATGCAGCTGTCTGCCATCAATTTCATGTTCAAAGTGGTGAATCTGCACTCCTGCTTTTTGTGTTAACCAAAACGGATTGGTAGGCAGAGTAATGATATACATTACTTCAATTTTACTTAATGACACACTAAGCTGTCATCATCCACAATTTTCAAGCCATCTTCTCCCTTTTCATAACTTCATCACATTTTGATCACAAGCGATCTGCCAAATCCAGTTGAGCTTTATGGATAGTGATGCAGTGACCTTCTATTCCACCCACCTGCTTCAAAGAAACAGAGAGCTATGTCTTGACTTTTCCTGTCCATTTAAATATGTATTCTTCAGCATACTCACTATATTTTTTGCTTGTTCGATCCCAGACAAAAAGAGTGCTGGTGAATTAGAATGCATAGCAGATTGAAAGAAAAATTCCCCCGAGGGTATACTCTAAACTTCTTGATAATTCACAGGATATAGGAAAAACTGTCTGTTAACCTCCTCACCCCAGCCCGTACATGCTCTTAAACTACTCAACATTAGATTCTTGAAGAAAAGATGATACCAGCCCAGTATGATTGCCAGTCCTAATGATTCTGGTGCATTGTCATGATTTTCTTTCCATCATTCTTTTTGAAAACATTTCTTTCCTGCCTTTCCAAAAGTACAGCAACTTATAAATCAGTGTTATGAGAAGCTCACAACCTGTGCACAAGGAAGATCTGTAGTAAGGCAGACAGACAACCTTTATTGGCATGTAAGAGATAAGATAACATTAAAATTTAGGAATACATCAAAGGTATGGCTGTCGAACAGCCAACAAAAAAGAACTGATCAATTAATAGTTTCCCTGGTTCGAATTACAGATTGAAGAAAACAAGCAACATTAAAAGTTATAGAAGCGTTTTGCCCAGAGAGTAGCAACTGGACCTTGATACTCTCAGGAAGACCATGCCATGTAAAAAGAAGGGTGTCCAGAAATTTTCCTTGAATCTTATTTATTTATTTATTTACATTCATTTATAGACCGCTCACCCCCTAAGGGCTCTGAGTGGTTTACATTTGTACAACTACTAATTACATTACCTTTACTAGGGCCACACACTTAGTATAAAATGGACAATTTAAAAGAACATGGGAAACAGATTCGATAGCACCCTGACCGCAGGGGCATTGCCTAAATTCATAGGGGATTTTTTGGCATCTTCCAGAGAAGATGGCCGATGGCAATACGTTAAATCTGGCTAATATAAATGCCCTTCTTTGATGGTGATCAGTTAGAGAACAAAAATAAGTAGCTGTCTGGCCCAGTGTCTGGGATAATCCCAGATGAACTGGGGAACAGGTTTTCCTGGCTGCCTCAGTCAGGTGCTGAAATTGAATATCTAGAAGCCTGCGTTTAATTGTATAAAATATTGTGGAGGCAGATGATAAGTAAAGTGGATCTAGATGTATTCTTAAGGACCTAAATTTTGGGGGGGACTAATTTCAGCCAATTAGGTTCATAATGATCTGTCAGCATTAAAAAGGTAAAGGAATTTGGGTCAGGATTAAACAGAAGGCACAGCCAGAATTTGATGGTCAGAAGCCAGGCCCGAGTTTCCAGCAGCATCTGGCCAGTTTCAAGACAGATCGCAGCGTATGGGACACAATTAGGGAGTCCAAGGATTTTCCACACACAAAAAAAGGATTTTAAACCCTCTGCTGATTGGTTAATTGCGCTTATCCAAATGGAAGCGCCATATAGAAATTGTAAACTAGATTTTGCATTTAAGGCTTTTAAGGCCATTGGGACATATCTATTGCCTCTC
>NW_015169180.1:728737-731554 GCF_001447785.1 Gekko japonicus | reverse complement strand
GACATGGCATAGGAGGAGGTGCCTTTCTACCTTAGCTGCCACTGCATAGCCCCAAATCAACATAAGTCAGGGGTGGAGGGAACCTTACCTGTTAACATGAGGCTGTCCTCTCATACTACCCACTTGGGGCAGCAAAATGAATTGAGACTAACCTTTGCGAATAGGGATTTTGGGGGTTAGATTTCCCTGTAGATTGAATTTAACCTGACAACTAGTATGTGTATATAGTTTTTTTTATTTAAAAAAGCAGTCTGGGATCTATATTCATTCTAACCATCTTGTCCCATAAGAGGTCTCTTGGGATTGAATCAAACGCCGCCTTAAGGTCTAAAAAGGCAGCAAAAAGCTTATTGCCTGGTTTCCCACTGTATTTAGTAACAAGGTGTGATAGTACTGCACAGTGGTCCAGAGTGGATTTTTCCCGACAAAACCCTATTTGTTCTGGTCCTAGAATGTTATGGTCAGTCATCCATCCATCTAGTTTAATTAGAAGGTGTTTGGCATAAAGTTTGCCAACTACCGATAAAAGGCTGATCGGTCTACAATTTTTGGGAGAGGAAGGATCACCCTTTTAAAAAATAAGGACAATGATTGCGTTTGTCCATGACTTTGGCATTATTCTTAAGGAAAATAAAGCAGCCAAAGGAGGCGCCCACCATTCTGGGTGAGACTTCAGTAGTTCTGGGGAGACTGCATCAGGGCCAGGGGCTTTTTTTGTTTTGAAATAAGTGATCAGGGTAATAATATCCTCTTGGGGGTCTCAGGGGAATCACATTCTGTGGACTTGGGAAAACATGGGCCATTTTCATTAAAAAGGTTTAAGAAATATGAAAACCAGGTATAGGAGGGAATTGATGGTGATGAAATTAATTTCCCCCAAGAAGCGCCAGAAATTAGGGCCCAAAATTTTCCACAATCATTTGACCTGGATGCTCTGATCAATAGTTCCCACTGGTCCCTGGCAAACTGGAGCTTCTTGGCTTTGACTAAGTCTGACAGCTGTTGTTTAACAGTGAAGTATACCTTCGGTAAGGAAGACTTTTTTGGCTCCGATAATGGTGATAAATGGAATGGAGAGTGGACTTCAAACACAAACATTCTCTGTTGTACCATGCGCTATACTTGGGTTTGTGTCTGGAGGGCAAAATGGGAGCAGGGTTAAGTAGGGAAATAAAGGTGGAGACTAAATTATCATATGAAGATACAGTTTCAGTGGGGTTTGAAGAAGTCATAAGAGAGGGGAGCAGGTCAATAATCTCTTGCTCGGTGACTAATAGCTGGACTCTCTTGGTATGGTTACATGACCAAATAGATCTAGGGAGGGACTCAGATGATAAATCATTAACTGTAGGGGCTAGATCAGGTTGAAGGTGTATCTGGGGGGTAATTGAGAGGACTAGAGGGAAATGGTCACTCTCAGTGCGGGCATCAATATAAAAATGCTGTAAATTATTTTTAAAGGATAAAGGGATTAAAACATAATCTAAAACGCTACAACCTCTAGTTGATACAAAAGTAAATTCCCCAGGGATATCCCTATTATGGGAACCATTTAGGACAAGTTTATCATATTGGATGCAAATTTTAGTATGAAATATGCCCACCTGGTTAATATGAGGGTCTTTGGAGGACCTAAAAAAACTAAAGAAATTTGGGAGGGAGTCGTTTGGGTCTAGGTTCAGAGCGGCCAGAAGGTCCTGGTCATCTTTACCAATTCTGGCATTAAAACCACTGAGAAGGATAATATCTACTATGGGAAAGCGAAGTTCTAGTTGTTCAAGATATGAAATCAAGCGGTCCCAAAGGAAGCATAAGGACAATTTGTCTGGGGAAGGAGGTAAATAGACGTTGACTGCAATAAAAGAAAAATCCTGAAGACTAAATAGGAAAGCATGGGCAATGGGGTTACAAGCAGGTAATTCCAACAATTTGAGTTTGGACGATCTGTTGTATTACTTGTTGCCAGCTGGTTCATATATTCCTGTTAATCATCTGATGGCTGAAGCAACAGGGGATATCTTGGACGTATGAATGGGTCAGAGGTACAGTACCTCCTCCATTTTCACTCACATTACCTCAGATACACTGCTTTTAAGTTGCCAGGCATCAGTCTTGTTGATGATTTCATCCATGTAAAAATGGACATATGGAGTTGGCTGCAGCGACCTTCCCAACAATTCTATGCATTCAAGGGTCCTCTCTGCCTAGAGGTTACATGCATACATCCAAATGCTATGTCTGCAAGGTCCATGCCTTCCCTTTGGCAAACAGGATGTTACTTGCACAGACTGTATACAGAGAAAGCCCTAAATGTGTGACGGGCCTGAGGTTTATTTATTTACCTGGAATGTTTATATACCTCACCTTTCTCCCCCCAGTCAGGACCCAAGGCAGGTGAAAACAATAGATACAATACAAAAACAACCATTTATTAAATTAATTAAAGCACATAATTAAAGACAGGTCCTTAAAGCCAGAGCCCATTCAAGCTGTACTATGCACTCTTCAAAATAGTTCCATCTTACATCTCCAGCGGAAGGTTAGGAGCCTGCCTCACCCCTTCCAGGGGGCTGCTTCATAGCAGTGGGGCAGCAACAGAAAACACACAGAGCAAAGGGACCCTGTTGTGAGGAGTGCACAGGTTCACATCAAGACAGATGGTCCTTTAAGAAGCTGTGTTCCCACCTTTGTCCATTAATTCATTTTTACATAGATAAACATGTTAACAGGGCTAAAGGGTAAACACAGAAAAAGAAATGAATCGATACATGCACATGTATAAACTGGGATTTTTTTTGTTTTCATTTACATTCCTAT
>NW_015169180.1:727062-728676 GCF_001447785.1 Gekko japonicus | reverse complement strand
TACATGCAGAGCAGAGTTCCAGAGAGTTTTGGGCTGTGATCACAATGCGTAACTGAAGTATAACATTACCAATGTGAATATTCTTACTCTGTCCCCTTGAGCAACTGCCTTTGTATTCTTAATAAATCTTGTCCATTGCTAAATATAGGCAAAGATTCTTAAAACAGTAACCAGATGTATTCTCAGTTTTAGAATTTACTGAGCAATGAGTTCCACATTAAAAACAAAAAACCCAAAACAGAATATAAAGAAATATGGTATCATACCCTTGCACCTTTCTCTCCGTTGGAACCTGGGAATCCAGGGAAACCGGTGGAGCCCTGAAGGAAATATATATATATATATATAATTTAAGTACAGCTTGATCTGTAAATAGCAACAATATGATACTTCCCTGTTGGATACTTTATATCACTATTTAACAGCTGTGGATTATAACACAGTATGATGAGGTTGTTTGGATGGACAGTTCACTGCCCAACCAACTAGAAGACACTGTTTTGATTTTACCAATAGTTGTACCAGCAACATAACAACATTAAAACAACATGCCAATCATGGTAAGAGCTGAGGCATCCATCGCATATATGTTAAAAAAGGAATAACAATGCATCATATTATATAATTCAAATGATATATTGTAACTAGTCTAAAGAAAATTATTACTATGTAAAATGGTTGCTTTGGTAGCTTACCATAATGCTTCAAGTCCAGAATGCATTAAAAATGTTAACAGTCAACTTAATTATTTTTGTCTTGAAAAATAAAGCCATTGCCAGTCGAATTAAGCCATACATTCATGAAACAGGGATGGGCACAAAGCCCATCTATATCCATCCACACAGTTCAGACAACATTACAGATATCATCAGACAAAAGCAGTTATTCGCCTAGAAATCTGTTTTTAGACCAAACAGCTGCATGTTAAAGAAGAAAACAAAAATGGAATCTACAGGAAAGGGGTGAACAGAGGAGAAAATAAAGATGCTTTATACCAAGTCAGGATATTTGTCCATCAGTCCTACTACTGTCCAGCAAGACTGGCAGTAGCTCTCCTTTCCTAGCCCTGCTACCAGAGATCCTTTTAACAGAACATGCTAAGTATCTTGGGACTTTCTTAATGTAAAGAATTTAGAAAGATGTAACCCATCTTGGGAGTCATATTTATAAAGCACTTTTTATCAAGACACTCACCTCCCAAGGGGGAAAAAAAACTTCTCAGCTCCAGTCAGACCACACTACTTATTCACTTTTATGGTCTTTAGTCTACCCTTTCCATTCACCTCCCAAATACCAGGACACCTGAAAAGGGTGGATTAAAAATCATGTGGACTCATCTTAGTGAGTCTTTCAATATCCTTGGGCTGTAGGCAATTCAGGCACTTTCTAGAAGTAGGGATGCCAGCCTCCAAGTGGGACCTGGGGATCCCCCAGAATTAAAGCTCATCTCCAGACTTCAGGGATCAGTTCCCCTTGAGAAAATGGGACACTTTGGAGAGTGGACTGTATGGCACTGTATCCCGCTAAGGTCCCTGTCCTCCCCAGGCTCGATCTCCAAATTCTCCAGGAGTTTCCCAACCTGGAGATGGCAATCTTAACCACCCCCCCATTTCA
>NW_015169180.1:720834-726913 GCF_001447785.1 Gekko japonicus | reverse complement strand
CTCTCCTCTAGCTGCATCCTTTCACGGCATTTATTTAGATATGTGTACCCCATTTTTCCTTTCAATGTGGACTCAAAGTGACTTTTGACATCATCATCTCCAGTTTTATCCTTACAGCAACAACCCAATGAGTAAGGTTAGGCTGAGAGAAAGAGAGAGTGACTGGCCCAAGGTCACCCAACAAGTTTCCATGACAGAGTGGGGATTCAAACCTGGGTCTTCCAGATCCTGGTCTAACATTCTAACTGCCACACCTCACTGGTTTTCAAGTATGTTGTGGGAGCAAGCTGTTAGGGGAGAAGAGACTGGCAGGGGGAAGATGGACTGAGATGGATTGTCTCTTGTTTGCTTCTTCTCCACTTCCATTCATAATCTCTCATACTGCTGTGTCTATAACTATATCTCTACCTATCTATCTAGGAGCAGGACATCCCATTTCTCTGAACTGGTTATAGAGCACTTGAAGATATACAAAGCAGTCATGAACATGAGAGGTTTTTTTCAGCTTAACTTGGAATAGAATGATGAGAGTTTCAGAAGAAAACTATTTCTAATCTCCTCTAATCATTATGGTAATGATTGGGCACAGCTGCCCATTTTGCTAACAAAACAATGGCTTCAAAGTATACATGCAACAGTTCTATATGAAATTCATAGGTGTAATAACAAAGAATTGAAGGCAATTTGTTTTCTTAATGGGTACTTAAGATACTAATTGATAAAAGAAACTAACTGGCTTTGATTATGGAACAATAGTAAAGAATGGAGGAGAATGCACTTGCTTAGAAATTAACCCCAGAATGTTTTACTCATATAAAGTATTTGTTATCCTGACTGCAGAAGAATTCATGTTATGGAATTTCTACAGAAAATGTGATGGGGGGATATACCACCACCAAATGTAAAAGTACTTAATGTTCATGAATAAGTTTGTAAATGAAATTGTTCCCCAGGCCATAGAGAAATGTCTGCATAATGATGACCTCATTGATGACCAAAAGTTATGTGGGAGCTGTTTAAAAACTAATTCTGTGAGGAGGGAGGTAGCTTTTTGAAGTTAAGCCCAGAGTCACCACCTTTATATGATTATCCCTTTTGATGCTACCTTTAGGGCATAGGATCTATTGTGACATGTGTGGTTCAATCAAGCAGTGGTGGAAAATTGAAGCCATGCTGAGGTTTCCTCCTCAAGTTTATGTTGCCTCAGTTTCCTGAAGGGTCAGGGGAGTGCAGGAAAGAAACCACAACATAGGCTCCTCCCATATGGCCAAAGCCTTGTTATGTTACTTGAACAACCCCTATGCCACAAACATAACAAGATCTCAGAAATCCACAGAAGCAGAGGAATGATGATACTGGGCTTAATCAGATGGTCCAAAGCTATAGAGGACGAATCCATACTCGCCATCACCAATATGGAGACCACTTCTTTAGGGTTTCTATCCATATCATTTCGGAAACATGAATACTAGAAACATGTGGATGGTGCTAACAGGTAGCTTCTTTCCACACAAATGTCAACTGTGGTGACAGGTGACACATGGCAGCCTTGCTACCATTCTGCTGTTAGTCAAGTGCCTTCTGCAACTGTTTTCTCATTCTCATTTTCCTTTCTCTGATTATTTACCATAATTGGGAAGGGGTAAGCATCTGGTTTATCAGCTGTCACTGACATTACTGATTCGCTATAAGGAAGAAGAATTCATGTTATGGAATTTCTACAGAAAATGTGATGGGGGGATATACCACCACCAAATGTAAAAGTACTTAATGTTCATGAATAAGTTTGTAAATGAAATTGTTCCCCAGGCCATAGAGAAATGTCTGCATAATGATGACCTCATTGATGACCAAAAGTTATGTGGGAGCTGTTTAAAAACTAATTCTGTGAGGAGGGAGGTAGCTTTTTGAAGTTAAGCCCAGAGTCACCACCTTTATATGATTATCCCTTTTGATGCTACCTTTAGGGCATAGGATCTATTGTGACATGTGTGGTTCAATCAAGCAGTGGTGGAAAATTGAAGCCATGCTGAGGTTTCCTCCTCAAGTTTATGTTGCCTCAGTTTCCTGAAGGTTCAGGGGAGTGCAGGAAAGAAACCACAACATAGGCTCCTCCCATATGGCCAAAGCCTTGTTATGTTAATTGAACAACCCCTATGCCACAAACATAACAAGATCTCAGAAATCCACAGAAGCAGAGGAGTGATGATACTGGGCTTAATCAGATGGTCCAAAGCTATAGAGGACGAATCCATACTCGCCATCACCAATATGGAGACCACTTCTTTAGGGTTTCTATCCATATCATTTCGGAAACATGAATACTAGAAACATGTGGATGGTGCTAACAGGTAGCTTCTTTCCACACAAATGTCAACTGTGGTGACAGGTGACACATGGCAGCCTTGCTACCATTCTGCTGTTAGTCAAGTGCCTTCTGCAACTGTTTTCTCATTCTCATTTTCCTTTCTCTGATTATTTACCATAATTGGGAAGGGGTAAGCATCTGGTTTATCAGCTGTCACTGACATTACTGATTCGCTATAAGGAAGAGACATCCTTCCATGGCAAGAGTCTACATGAGGCCTACAACAGCAGCAATAAGCTGTATGATATGTGGGGTTGTGACCATTTTTTCTCCCTGGCCTCATATATCTTCAGAAGCTTCTAGATAGATGGGCATGTAATAGGTGCAGTTGTACCCAGCATATAAGAATAGTGACAGGAAAGCTACACCTGTTACTTCTCTGTCTCTCTTGCAGGTTTCAAAATCAAAGGGCTTCCATAAAACCAAACTGTGGATGCCTCCAGTGCTTTGTAATGCTGTTAGAATCATGCCACGGCTGATAATTGTTCAATTAAAGCCATGACTAACTATGGTTCTGTTTTGATGACAGCCTATAAACCTCAAATGTCTTTATGATGGGACATATCATGAGTATCCAAGTACTGGGTTCACCATATATCTCACCACAACTGAGAGTCTGCATTTTGCCTACAGCTTTGTCACTGGAGCACCACGATGGGCTATGAGGCAGGTCCCAAAGCTCAATATCCTCTTAGCCTCTCCATCTATGATCGATGCCACTGTATTCATGATTAGTACTAGCACATTAAGTCAAAAATGTTGTTGTCATAATTTGGACAAGATAAAGGTGAGATTTGCAGAGGGGAAAAAACCTAGCAGATACTGATAATCAACTAAATAAGCACAGAGGAGTGGCTGTCTGAGGAAGCTACTGGCCTTGGTGTTGCCTCTTGCATCCTTATTCTTTTAGTGTGCACCTGTGCCTTGTTGACATGTACCCCAGCCCCCTACATTGCATATATATATATAGTTTGCACTGTTCTAAACACTGGCTGTGTAGAACGCTATATAGCACCACGTGACCATGGACATTCTCACCCAGAGTGTGTATTTTTGTGTCTATACACCAGCCCTCCTAATCACAAGCCCAGGAAAGCTCTGATGGGGAAGCACTCTAGTTCCTTCTTGTAGAATAATTATACTGCTAGGTAAGCAGTGTACCGTAGATAGCTGTGGCTGGGAAGGGCTGTGGCTCAGTGCTAGAGCTTGTGTTTCACATGCAGAAAGTCTTGGCTCCAATCTCTGTTATTTCCAGTTAAAAGGAACAAGTGGGAGGTGATGTGGAAGACCTCTACCTGACCATGGGTGTCTGCTGCCAGTCAGAGTAAACACTGGTCTCAAGAGACCAGTGGTCTGTCTCAGTATAAGTCAGCTTTATGTGTTCATGTATATACACTATATGTGTGTCAGGGAATAGGTTTTTAACTGTATTCCAAGACTTTATCCTGGCAGTCTGGCTTTTGCCACATTTGTGGGAAACTGTTTCATGATTGCTGAGCATTACTGGAGACACTATGGGAGTGACTGTCAATGTTTCTCTATTAGCTTTCATTTCTAAGGCAATTCCTATATTTTTTAAATTTTGTTGCCAGAGAAGCATATGACTGCTACTATATTAGCACTGCTCTGGAATCATGACCACCTGGTGTAGTGGGACCAGAGAAAGAAGAAACCCATACATATAATATGGTCACATCAGGCCCTCCATGACATGAAGCCCTGCAGCTGTCAATACACTTTAATGCTGGTGGCTAGTTAAAACTCTTGGAAATATTAAGCTTGGAAGCTCATTTCAGTTTTAACATAATGAAGATTTAACTTAATAAAATTCATACTGACATCTCTATTGGAAAAAAGAAATCCACAGATTTCCTTTGAAGTATACATCCTTTTTTGTTCACACTTCTGAATAATGTAAGATCTCTTTGATCTTAAGAAATTTCCAAAGAGGGTTCTAAAGCAATGACAGACAACAAAGACGACTGAAATCTCAGGCGTTTAGGTTAAAAGGCAGGTGCATGAAAGACCTACTTCTGAAGATGGATACTCATGATGAATACTTTTCTTAGCAATAAATAGTGTATCACATTAGCAGAGACTTTATTGAAAAAACAGAGTTCACCTGGGTGAATTTTTTTTTAAAAGATGCAAAATAAATGTTGACTTCAAGCATCAAAAATAAATAGTGGTTATCAGTTTTAAATTTAAAATATTGTTATAGGATAAACTGGCATTGATATCTTACACCATAAAAATTAGCATACAGATGTGTGCGCACACATGCACACGCACACACATAGAAAATAATCAAACAGCTGTTATAGATACAAATCCCTGAAACAGGGTATGTTTTCCCTTATGATTGGCTGATATAGCTGTAATGATGTCTCCACCTAAATCCCAGTTTACAAACTGTGAGTCAGTGCTGGGAACTCTTGTTTCCTTACCACATCTCCTCTTTTCTTTGGAGTAAATCCTCTCCATCTGGGGCCCAAATCATTGGCACAGTTAATTCCTGTCAACGTTAACCGATGCTCCCCCTAAATAAGGATCTGATACCAGTTTCATGTCATGAGTTTAGATCCTTGTATTCATCCTGATAGGATTGTACAGGAAAGACTATGCCCAAAGTCTGTGCCAATATACCCTTCAGTTTAATAACACAAGATCATATAGTGGGGCTGAATCTGAAGTGGAAACACACATGTTTTTTGATTATCTTTACAGAACTGATTATCCTTGCCAAATTTCCAAAAATTATTTGATACTGGGATTAAGCACTGAAGCTTTTGTTAGATTCTGCTTATAGGAACAGTACTGGGAAAGTTAAATAGATTGCCAATTCTGATGTTAAGTTTCTCACATGCATATTCCTGAGACAGTTTCCAAAAGTAATCACAGTTCTAATGAGCACATGTGTTTTTCTAGCATGGGACACTGAAATAAGGCAAACATAAGCAAACAATGTACATGGAAAGTGTAGCTCAATATGAATAAACCTCACCAATATTTCAAATTTACATTT
Source organism: Gekko japonicus (assembly GCF_001447785.1). Taxonomy (NCBI): domain Eukaryota; kingdom Metazoa; phylum Chordata; class Lepidosauria; order Squamata; family Gekkonidae; genus Gekko; species Gekko japonicus. Next base: position 721,520 of record NW_015169180.1, on the reverse strand, counting down.
AAAATACCAATGGCAAGAATGAAAAATTAAGAAATGCCCTATGATTTCATTTGTAAATGATGTTAAATCCACTGGCAATCCATGGGAAATTGTAGATAACAGTCCATGGGGACTGTGACCTCTGTTCCCCACGCCCATGGCCTCCTTCTAGAAAAGCAAACAATACCAAGTCACAAACCAAAAAAGCCTCAGTGAAGCAGAATAGGGTCTCAAAGAAGGGAGGAGGGTAATTGCAGGGTCCAAGTTATACAGTTTTGTTTCACATGATGCTTGGATTGGATCTGGGTGGTGTTTGATGGAGACAGACTACACATTCACGTGGGGACCTGTGACTTTCAGCAGCCCTGAGCCAGAATATTATGGAATGGCAATCTTAGTATATTACAAAATGCAGAATATTGCAAGTATATTCCAGATGCAGAAACCGTTCTAATTGTGATCTGGATATTTTGTAAGTGATGTTATAAATTAAAAAAGTTGATATTTAGAACGCTCATCACCAAGCTACAGACTATTCCCTTTCACAGTCTACTGTAATTAATTTGAGGCCACAGGGAAATTGGCATATGCCAGACCCAGGGCTTGACTAGATAATAATATGTCAATATCATCATGATGACGAAGATGCCAAAAGTGAAATAGTTTATTGGACCACCTTTCCACTGAAGAATTACAATGAAAATGTA
>NW_015169180.1:712126-719986 GCF_001447785.1 Gekko japonicus | reverse complement strand
AAGCCCAGCAAATGCTGTGCATTATACTTTTATAGAATTTCTACCTCTTAACAAGTGGTAACAAGTGTATAGGTATCGATTCACTATGAGGTAAGTTTTGTAGTGTGCCAGTAGAATATGCAGATCACTGAGGTGGGATTTTTATATAAACAACATGGAAGGTCTGTTTATTTACTGGCTGGCTCAATGAACAGATCAAAAGCATAGGCTTCCAGCTAATCAGAGAAACTTGGCTGAGACACATAAATTTAAGCTAGTTATAGCTTCAGAGAGTGCTTTGAATTTTCTTTAATACTTTCTACCACAAACCGGCTTCCACTGACTAGCCACTAGATTGGATCCTCTCACACAACAAGGATTCTACCCACAACACCCTGCCCTTTCCCAATTGTTAGACTAAATGGTACAAGGTCTACTCATTACTAGAGACAGGACTAACAATCAGGTACTCTATTCTCTCCCAGAGGTAGTACTAACCCCCTTTGCCACACTACCAGGCAGAGCTACTCTTCACTCTGTCTTCTCTTTTTCTGAGCCAGTCCTGAGCTATCACTGCTCTTTCTCCTGAGGCAGAACTGAACTCTCTTTGCACTCTCTCTGAGGCAGACCTCAACTGAACTCCTGCTGTGCTTCCTTCCAGCATTCCATCCCTCTCCTGAAAGGTGATTGGATGCCGGAGCAGCATTCCCATAGGCTCAGCTGAGTGGCTGTTTTTCCCTTCAGGGGCAGGAAAGCCTCCTGTCCTTCACAGGCATCAGTAAAAGTGAATGAAAATGTGGGCTACATATCCCGTTCGGAAATCTGTAGCATTTCTTCCCTCCCCAACATGTTTCCAGACAATATACTGCCCCCTCTCTGATTAGTTCTGCAACATCAACATGCAAGCATCTGATTAAACTGCATGCTGGTCGAAAGACCATAATAAACAAACAAACATGTAAGCATGTATGACTAGCTGTGCGACAATGTGACATCATCACACTGGCAGTATGATCCCTAATTGGCCTGGCTCTTGCTATCAGTAAGAAAAGATGAAATTTCTCTTTAAACAAGTGGTGCCGAAGCAGTTAACAAGACAGAGCAATGACCAGAAAAAAGTAGGCCTTTTGTCAGTTTTGGAAAGATATTTGAGGCACAAAACTCCCTTTTTCATTCAAGTGGAATTTATGATACTAGTGCCAGGGACAAAGAAGATATGCAGCTTAATTGGGTAGCCACATTTGAAGCAGCCAATAAGGAAGCATGATTTTGCCACTTATATTGTGGCAACACCTCCTCCATGCTGGATTTTCTGTTGGCTGCTGACCCACCTATCTTCTCTGTAACATCACAGGATTTGCCAGCTGCCTTTGGGGCTCAGTGGGAATTTGGGATGTTTCCTCTGCTTGGCTATTGAGGAGGCCCTTTCTTGCCTGCTTTATGACACTGTGGTAGAGGTGGTTAAATAAGCCTGGTCTTTGGACTGTTTGGGCTATATCTAGTTTGGCAGAGATAGGGCAGGCTAATCACAATAGGTAGGGATGATGGGCAAGCACCCAGAGGCATTAGCGGTGATGGAGGCTATGTCTGGAACAGTGTATCACTGTGCTGGGCAACATCTTTCTGAACCTGGTAACAGCCTAGCCGCGCATCAGGGAAAGGGGCTGGGGCTGGGCACCTCTCGGCACATTGCGTGAGGCCAGCGGAGGATGCATGTCAAGTTTGGAGTCAAGGTGGGTCTGCCCAACAATGGTAGACATTGTTAAACTGCCTAGCACAATCTGCCCCTTCAAATAGCATATTTAATGATATGGCATAGATATGCATAATTAATTATTTCAATAAAATAGTTAAACCCACTGCTGTTGTCTCATGTCTTCACTGGGGAGTGCCTGAGGCAATTGTTTACTCTGAAAATATACAGTGAAGTCCTAGTCACTAGCTCCAATTGCAGGGGCCCCTTTATACTTCTTGCTTAGATAAGAATATTGACATGGCTTGCCATAAAAAGCATAGAAAACTTCATTGTATTTTCTCACTATTTTCTCAACCTTCAGGAGAGAAGTAGTACTTAAAATGAAAACAGTACCAATAAAAAATGCTGTCTGACCTAAAGAAAATACCCTGAAGGACATAAAATCAAATTCCACCCAGTTACACACAGTTATGCCCATTTCAGGATCTGCTCCAACAGTATTTAAATTATGACCTTTGAAGCAAGTGTGAATATGAAACAAAGAAGAGGAAGAATGTACATTTTAAACATTCAAACAACTATGTAAACATAGGTAACACCTCACATTGTTATCACCATCTCTATGAAGTTTCCTGTTTCTCTCAAAGCCTCTAGCTTATCTACCCATGGGATTTCCACCAGAATTGCTATCTGCATTGCAATGCCAACCTTTCTGGCTATAGCAGAAAGTCTGAAGAGATGAAACTTGAAAGATGAAAATATAGAAGACTAAAAAAAAATACACTTGTGAATGTTGCAAAAGAAAATGTCACATTTTATGGTGACTGGCATGGTGCTTTTACAGATGAGGCGACCCTTCTGGAATTCCCTTTTGGATGGGTTTACATTTGCATATCTTTTGGGAGCAAAGCACTTCCTGGTATGATTTCTTAAAACATTTTTATTCTTGTAATACCATTAAACTAAAAAAAAAAAGGGGCTAGAACCAAAGGTACCCTGTGTGCCCAATGCAAGTGATACCCAAAGTGCTGGTGGGGCTTGGCCCTGCTTATTCCTGTCCGCTAATAGATCTTCATGGCAGTATCCCTCTGGGAGCTTTATTAAATGGTTAGTCCACCCTTGGATCCAACCCTGTTTTGTTGCCATATTTCTATGTCTTCAGCCTGAAAGGGCCAACAGGAATTTACTTTAAAAGTTTCGATGAAAAATATATTCTTATTTTAACAGAACTGCAATTTAACTGGAGTTACTTGCATTCTAATTATCTTTCCATCATGATAACATTGGCTTTCTTGGTTCATGACATCATTAACAGCTGGCCAGATGTCTTGCAAGATTGTTGGGATCATCAATACACAGAAGCCAATGTTACAAATGTGAAAGAGCTCTATGCTGTGACTTGATTCTAAAAAAAAAAAGTCCCATTAGCAAATTACTAACCTTTTCCCCAGCTTGACCAGGCCCACCTGAGTCTCCTGTTGGACCTGCACGGCCTTTGGGACCCTCAGGACCATCTTCTCCTCGAGGACCAAGGGGACCAACTTCACCCTTTAAAAAAAGTGTAAATATAGGATGTAAAAATCTACACTGCCTTTCACAGAAAGGTTATCAAAGATCTGGCTGAAACCATCAAGGGTAAAGAATTCTCCCATGGGTTAGACATAAACTTTTCAGACACTTTGAAGCTATTGGGAGGGGGGGGGATTCTGTTCCCCATCCCCCAGGAAAATACGAGAAGAAAAAAATGAAATATATGCAACACTTATTTCCTATCAAACTGAAACTTCTTTTACTGATTTAACTTAATTAGCACTAGCTTCCAAGATCTTATGAAACTGGGCTAGCCTGGGGCATTCCAGGTCAGGGCCACGCTAGCCACAGGACCATTTAACTGGACGTGAGTTATTCAGTGTTACAAACCCAATGACTGTGACACAAATTGCCAAATTAAAATTCATCAGCAAGTCTTAACACACCCCTCTCCAATGATCTGATGAGGAGCTGGGAATCCTCAGTCACTGCAGGTGTTAACTACTTAGCAAAACTAAGGCAATTAAATTTATCACCATTTACTGCTATTGTGCCTCATCCTATACTCCTGCATTTCATGGTTGATGACCCTCCTAACAAATGTTCTTCATACCCTTCTGTGTGTACATATGTGTGTACTGAAAGCACTGCACTGGCTGCCGATAGAGTACCGGGTCCGCTTCAAAGTGCTGGTTCTTACCTATAAAGCCCTATATGGCCAGGGTCCAGTCTACCTGAGGGACCACCTTTCCCCATACATTCCCCCAAGAGCACCATGGTCGGGGGCCCAAAATTTGTTGGTCATGAGATCTGGGCCCTGCGGGACCTTATGCAGTTTCGCGGGGCCTGCAAGATGGAGCTCTTCCACCAGGCCTTTGAGTAGGAGCCCCCGCCCCTACTATACCATCACCGTCATGGTTGACGAGGCCCTGAGGAAGCACCTGTATATGGCAAAGAAGATCTAAGCTGTTCTCCTGTGGGCGCAAACAGCATTGGAAGTACCACCTGGAACTCTATCGATGCCATCTTTGGTATCAGAAGTTTGAGCACCGTTGTTTTTAAGTATTGGATGTTTTAATGGATTATGTTTTAAGTTACTATGTATATTATGTTTTAATTATGGCATGGTTTACCTTGCCCTTGTTAGCCGCCCTGAGCCCATTGGGGAGGGCAGGATATAAATGTGAAAAATAAATAAATAAATAAATATATTCTTAAGAGGACTCACTGCTCACACCTCATGAAGTGGGTTCTTGTTTATTCCCCCCCGCCATAATATAGCGCCTTTTGAGATTAACTGATCATAACAATTGGCTCTGAGCCATTTTCTCTCAGGAGAGACCAGTTGGATTCATTCACACAGAGTGATCCACCCACCCACATCCTTCACAGACATCAAAACCTTTAGCATGTTGCAAACAGCGAATATACTTGGGAGGGGGGTGTCACAGTGTTTGACACATTTCAGTATCAACTGTCTTAATCTTTTATTTATTGATATGATTTTAAAGAAAACTCATAGGATGATGGCTACTTTCTTGTGCTAACACAATGATGATTAATGATGACTAGAACGTGAGTGGACAGAGATCTGGCATATTATAAAGCCTCCTGGTGGCTGTGGAGCATTTCTTCATGGTCTGCCTGAAACCCCTGTCAGTGAAGACCAGATCACTCCCTGTCAAGGTCATGACTGCCTTAACTCAGACAGTGTTCTCAAACAAAGCAGTTTGCTTTTTCCCATGATGTCCATCCACACATACAAGAAGGCACACAAACATAGGCACTGGGGATACCAGTGTGCTGCCTTGGAAGCGCCTCAGAATCTCGCAAGCCTCTATCCTTTTGGGGAAAATAAACAAGAATGTTGTGGCACCCTGCCTATCCCTGGTGACTTATTGGAAGCAAAGAGAGGCCCAGGCTGCTGTTTCTGGCAATGCCACTTCTGTTATGCACTGGAAGTGACATCATCGCATGCTGCCTTGGAAGCGCCTCAGAATCTCGCAAGCCTCTATCCTTTTGGGGAAAATAAACAAGAATGTTGTGGCACCCTGCCTATCCCTGGTGACTTATTGGAAGCAAAGAGAGGCCCAGGCTGCTGTTTCTGGCAATGCCACTTCTGTTATGCACTGGAAGTGACATCATCGCATCACCAGCAACATGGGGATGGTCTGGTATTAGGGCATAAACTCTATGGTAGAAGTAATTTTTACCACATGTTGCCCAAATATCAGAGTGTCCCTGCATCACCCGCAACATGATGATATCACTTCTGGTGTGCGCTGGAAGCAATATTGCCATGTTGCCGGAGATGACAGCTTAGGTCTCCCTTTGCTGATGGGAAGTCCCTCAACTGGTCAGTGGTGGGGGAATGGGCACCATGGTGGGGGATCAGCCATCCACGGTGGGGGCCTGATAACCCCGTTTGGTGGCTCCAGCCACTGAGAAAGCCTCCCTCCCTCTGCATATGCCTGTCCATTCATTGATGCAGCTTTGGTTTAGTTTTTTTTTTTCTTGGCCTCACGGAAGTATGATAGGATGCTGAGAATAGGCTTTTATGAATACAGGTTAAAATACTTACTCTATCACCCTTAAGTCCCATATCGCCTTTAAACCCAGGAAAGCCATCTTCACCCTGAGAGAGGGGGGAAATGCAAAGAGAACAAAAATGACCAAAGTATCTGAAAGAATACATTAGTATAATGCACATACAAACCATGGATATATTGCAGTATGTCACAATAATTTACATTACTAAAGCTGGATCTTTAATACAGCAGTTATTCTATCAGGGAGAAAAACCATATTGCTACAGTTGAATTAAATTACTGTTAAGCTTTAAAAGGGAGAATGAATAATAAGAAAGGTGCTTAAGGCAACATGCACATTCACTTCTTAATTCATCAAGGGTCTGTTCATTACCCTTTGCATTAAATTTCTTCCTTACATTTTCAGTTTTAAGATTTTAATCTTTTAATCAAAAGTCTCATGTTCAAAAGTAAATTGGGATGTACATGTAAAAACACCGACAATGCTTAATTAAAACTACACTCTGGATAGAACTGCACTCCCCTTGAAGGAACAGGTTTGTGGTCTGGTGGCCATTATAAAACGTATCAATACATCTAATTCTCAATGTGCACCCAGTTGTCGATACTTAAATCCAAAGACTGGGTCATGGACAGGTAAGAAAGATCTTTCCACAAAACAGAGAACGCCCCAGGATTGCAGAAAAGTCTGAAATCTTTAAAAAGAGATTAACTCCCCCAAATGATACAAGCTATGACTATAGTTTTAAGAAACAAATGCCCTCAGTGATCATTGCTAGCTAACCACAACAGTATTGCCAGACTTTAAGCCTTGGTTTCTATCAGTAAAATGCAGGGGGAGGGGACAAAGACCCTTCCAGGGCTGTTTTGGCTTTTGAGGGAGGACTCATGGGGGCCAAGCCTGGCAAAAACCATGGGCAACTTGCTATCATGTGACTTACATGACTTACCCAGGTCCAGTAGCTTGCTACAGTTCAAGTACAGTTCAATTCCACAAAAGCCAGTATAGCACAGTGCTTAGAGTTTCAGATTAGGATCTATGAGACACAGGCTCAAATCCCCCACTTTGCTGTAGAAGCTCACTGGATTACTTGGGGCCAGTCACACACTCTTAGCCTAACCTAACTCATAGGGCTGTTGTGAGGATTAAACGGAGGAGAGGAGGAATGTAAGCTGCTGGAGTCACTGGGGAGAAAACTGGGATATATGAGAAGTAAATAGCAATAGCTGGAAATGGTGCCAGATAAAGGTAAGTTGGTGAATGGGTGGGAGGGAGAAAAGGAAATAGGGAAAGTTCAGGATATGAAGGCTATCAGGAGTAGAAAAAAGGGAAATAGTGTAGGAAGGAGGATACATGGAAAATGAGGTCATCCCCCCGCAGTATGTCCTTGCAGGTTCCCTATCTTGCAACTGGGCTCAGCCCAGCTGACACCATGCAAATCAGCCCAGCCTAGTGGAAAGCACCATGCAACTCAGCCATTGATGCTGCCAGGACAGAAAGAGGGAAAACTGAAGACAGATAAAGATAAATTGGCTAGTGGGTGGGAAGAAGAAAGCAGGAAAGGGGAGAGACTATGGGGGTTTTCAGAATGGGGAAAGAAATATTGGGGGAGAGGATAATGAGATGTCTCCCACAAGTTTTTGGGGGTACCTTACTTGCATGTTTACATTCTTATATATGAAACTGTGCAAATTGTTTTAAATCTGGTAGGGCCACTAGGAGCATGATAAAACTGGTTCAGGGGCTGGATTATGCCACTGAGTCACTTGGCTAATTAACAATCCCATGAAAAACTAGCTCAAATAGGGTGGTACTGAGACAATCTTTATCATTCCCAAGGAAAACTGTCTGTGGACAGAACAAGATACAAACAGGGGTCACAGTGTGCAGGTACATGCCAACAAACAAGAAACCACTGTGATCAATGACAATGACCCATTTAATAAATTTTGCATTGAAACAGAGTCCAACGTATTCATTATCTCAATTTTACATTAAAACAAAGTCCAACTTATTCATTTTCTCAACAAAGTCCAGCATTTTCCTCTCTTTACTCGATGAGTACCCCGGTTTTTACACTCATTTCAAAGGTCTTCCTCAAGAGT
>NW_015169180.1:711479-711639 GCF_001447785.1 Gekko japonicus | reverse complement strand
TGTTGGCCAGGTAGCTCTCTGTTAATGTAAAATTGAGATAATGAATACGTTGGACTCTGTTTCAAAGCAAAATTTATTAAATGTGTCATTGTCATTGATCACAGTGGTTTCTTGTTTGTGGAAAGAACAAGCCTGTACCAAACTTGTTTACTGAAATCTC
>NW_015169180.1:696088-710725 GCF_001447785.1 Gekko japonicus | reverse complement strand
ATTGATGAACAAAAACTATTGAGGCAGACTCAGCATGGGTTCTGTAAGGGAAGATCGTGTCTCACTAACCTGTTAGTGTTCTTTGAGGGGGCGAACAAACATGTGGACAAGGGGGACCCAATAGATGTTGTTTACCTTGACTTCCAGAAAGCTTTTTATAAAGATTCTCACCAAAGTGCACATTGATGAACAAAAACTATTGAGGCAGACTCAGCATGGGTTCTGTAAGGGAAGATCGTGTCTCACTAACCTGTTAGTGTTCTTTGAGGGGGCGAACAAACATGTGGACAAGGGGGACTCAATAGATGTTGTTTACCTTGACTTCCAGAAAGCTTTTTATAAAGTTTCTCACCAAAGGCTTCTAAGTGAGCTCAATAGTCATGGGATAAAAAGACAAGTCCTCTTGTGGATCAAAAACTGGCTAATAAATAGGAAACAGAGAGTGAGTATAAATGGGCAATTTTCTCTATGAAGGGTGGTAAGCAGTGGGGTACCGCAGGGATCAGTACTCAGTCCGATGTTTTTTACCTTGTTTATTAATGATTTGGAGTTCAGAGTAAGCAGTGAAGTGGCTAAATTTGTGGATGACATGAAATTGTTCAGGGTGGTGAAAACAAGAGAGGATTGTGAGGCACTCCAAAGGGATCTGTCGAGGATGGGCGAGTGGACGTCAATGTGGCAAATGGGGTCCAATGTGGCCAAGTGCAAAGTGATGCACATTGGGGCCAAAAATCCTAACTATAAATACATGTTGATGGGGAGAGATTGACCAAGAGAAATTAAATGAAAATGTCGAGACAGTGTGTGACTACAATAAAAAAGGCCAACGCTATGCTGGGGATTATTAGGAATGGAAAACAAATCACCCAGTATTATAAGGCCCCTGTATAAATCGACAGTGCAACCTCATTTGGAATACTGTGTACAGTTTTGGTCACCACACCTCAAAAAGGATATTATAGCATTGGAAAAAGTGCAGAAAAGGGCAATTAGAATGATAAAAGGGTTGAAACACTTTCCCTATGACGAAAGGTTAAAGCACTTGGGGCTCTTTAGTTTGTAGAAACAATCAATGAGGGGTGACATGATCAAGGTTTACAAGATTATGCATGGGATAGAGCAGGTAGAGAAAGAGATATTTTTCTCCCTTTCTCATAATACAAGAACTCGTGGGCACTCAATGAAATTGCTGAACAGTTGGGTTAGAATGGATAAACAGGACCTCATCTTTTCTTGCACAACAATTGGAGAAACATCCCAGGGCTGCTGTGCTGATGGAGAGGGCCTGGAGACATTTCTTCAGAAACTGCTATTATAATGGTGTACTACCAGGTGGTTCAGTAGTTGCAACTCAGGGAAGACTGGCCACACAATGACAGGTCAACAGCAGCACTGAAGGCCACTTCTCAGAGACCAGATGCCCCTGGGGGAGGAAAATGTCCTCCTGCTATGATATTTTTTCTCCTTTTGTGCTGGCAGATGCTCCTTCTAACTATCAGAAGAAGGAGATATATAGTCTAATGAAGTTGCTCCAATGGGATGATGTCATATCAGGAGGAAATGACTCTAGCCTCTCAGAAGTTTAGTTTGGAAGTGTCCAGCCCTTGACCCAAGATGTTGACCATAGCTGCCATAGGCAACTAACACCACAAATAAATGATGACACTCAGTGTACCAGCAAGAATGGGAAAATGTTGCTACAGGTGTCCAGATGGGTTGCCAGGTGAATTTTAAATGTTCCATATCTGTTCCATTAATACACCACCCTATTAAACATTGCTAACCTTGTTTGGAGGAGAAAAAGAACAAGAATTCTATTCATTCTCCACCTCTGACATTTCTACACTCAGTCTAACCCACACACCATTGAAGTAAATGACAAAACTCCCACTCAAATTGTTAGAGGGAAATTTCAGCCTAGCCATTTGTTTAAAATGATCAGATCTATCTCCATGAATCACATGGAGAAACCTCAGCACAAACAGGATCTTAAACAGGAAACAGCTCTCACTGGACAGCAGGGCCCTGCGGGATCATCTATCATTAAGCAGGCCCTGCAAAACAGAGCCATCCCGCCTAGGGTTGCCAGCCTCCAGGTGGGGCCTGGGGATCTCCTGCTTTTACAACTCATCTCCAGCTGACAGAGATCAGCCCCCCTGGAGAAAACAGCTGCTTGGAAGGGTGGACTCTATGGCAGTGTACCATGCTGAGGTCCCTCCCCTCCCCAAACCCCACCCTCTCCCGGCTCCACCCCCAAAGTCTCCAGGTATTTTCCAACCCAGACTTGGCAACCCTAGTTCCGCCAGGCCTTTGGGTGAGGCGGCAGGCATCCATCTCAGTTGGCCTCCCTGCTCTACTTCCCAACAGATTTATATGAAATTGTTGCTCCCTGTGTGATTTTATTATTTTAATGTGATTTTATTGTAATGAGTCTCAAACCCCCACTTTGGGGAGGGTGGAATAAAAATCTCAAAATAAATACAAATAAAATAAAAGTTGCAGTGGTGTCCTGATTATTTGCTGCTGTGGGCCGTACTTAAGTATTATGCCTGCTCTGTGCATGCTGAAGATTCTTTATGTTAGTCATAGGCTGGATGGATTGAGTAAATAACATCAGCAGATAGGTGGTATGTGTGAAACAGACATCTGTTTCAAGCTTCACACAGTACGGCATTGGCATAGTGGTAGCTGAATGTCACCATTATTATTTTGGAATATTCCAGTTATTCTTAACCAATGCCAGATTATCAAATAACGGGGACAAGGTTTTGTTTTGTCTTGAAGCCCAGTAATTACTAGGAATTAAATATAATGACTGTAATTTTGGACTGATTCCAGTTTTGTTTTTTGTTTTCCACTGGAGAAGTGATATTCAGATCAAGTGAAGTATTTTATAAATTTCTTGTTCCTACAATTAAAGTCATAGATATTTAGATGGCATCTTGCTTGATTTCATCATTGCTGACCTTCTGTAAGAAAATATAAACAATGGATAAAAATTAAATGCAATTAAAGGGTTACCTTTTCACCTTTTCCACCCTTTAGACCACGGACACCATCTGCACCCTATTAGAAAACAGTGGCAATTATAAAGTTAGCAGATTTTTAAAGAAACAGTTTCATAATAAAAATAAAATTACTAATATTCAGAAGCGAACAAAAATATTCTATATGCATACCTTTACACCACGAGGACCAGGATAACCAATAGGACCTTGAGGACCTGGAGGCCCCTAAAAAATATTACATTACTTTTAAATAATGCACATTCAAATGTCACTTAACAAACATTTATCTTCCAAGTGATCCAAGCATAAACATACCAAGGCACCTTTGTCTCCAGACTGGCCTTCTTTGCCTGGGTGACCCTATTTACAAAACATATAGAGAAAAAACATTTTTGAACAACTCTGTACAGATTTATATGAATTGCATAGAGTTCTACATATAAACAAAAGCAGAATTGTTTTCAAAAACAAATTTGATATTTAAAAACAACAACAAAAGAAATGATGGGCAACTACGTAACATACTTAAACCAATTTAATAGTAATTCCCTCTTCCCAGGGATCCCTGTTGTACAGTTCTGCTAGGGATAGCTGAAGGTTTATTATCAGAATTTTCAGCAATTCACCAAGCTACAGTTTATCGGATTCTTGAGAGAAGCCAAGACAGTGCAAGTGATACAGAACCAATAAAAGATTGTAGAATAAATGTCGGAGTCCAGTAGCACCCTGAAAACATGAAAGTGCTATTGAGCTGCTGTATAATATTGATATTTAAATATAGTTATTGAAGGTCAAAGAAGACGGGGACGGCAAAGGATGAGATGGTTAGACAGTGTCATAGATGCAAAAAACATGAAATTGAGCAAACTTCAGAGGACGGCGGAAGACAGGAAGTCCTGGCATGATCTGGTCCATGGGGTCGCGAAGAGTCGGACTCGATTGTGCGACTGAACAACAACAACAACAACAATATTGATGCAACAGACTAATACAACTCTGAAATTAGAATATGTCCATATCACTAAGCAGAATTGGTTAAAATACAAGGAAAACCGGCCATCATTGAAAACAGGCATAACCTTGTGCAGGAACAAGCTATTCCGTTTCCCACTCAGCCCATATTACTATAGAAACTGCTAAGGCCAGAATAAGACATCTGGGTACAAAAGCAGCAGTCCTGAGCCTTCCCCCCTTTCTCATAATGTAGTAAACGAGTGCCATGATGTCACTGTATTCACTCCTCTTCTTCGCTGGTTGCAACTTGCAATGTGAAGATGTCACATCATGCACTTTGTATTACTAGATGTTGGTGGGGAAGACACAGGGGTGGGTGCAGTTTTTGATGAAGTCGTGTGTCTTTCATAAGATCTAGTTCTGCCCTAAGAAATACATATGATTTCTACAGCATTTAGAAGAAGCCTGCAACATGCCATGTGATGCGGAAATCTCTACAGCATTTTTTAAAAGCTATGGAAAATCAATCAAGAGATTAATCTAATCACTTTGACAGCATTACTTCTCTTCAGTGATTTTCCTTGGGATTGTGAATTGCTATTCATTACTTGAAGCTGCTGTTTTGTTTCAGGTCCAGATCACTTGAGGAAAATAACACAAGAGCATGTAAAGCACTCAACAGTTTCCTAATTCAAAGCATTTTCTCTGGAAGATGCGAATTGATTATTTTTATCTGTCATCGAACATTACGCTAAGCACACCATTAAGGTTATGACACAACAAAATGAAAGCAAACAGTAATGGAAATATTTTATAGCATGTAGAAATCAATAAGTAGAAGGAGGATTCCATTTGAGCTAAATCCACATGCAGCTGAAGTGAAGAATAAATCTTTTGTTCGGTTGTGCGTATAGGTATCTTCAAAGTATTGTTGTTATTATTAGCTTTGTTCTTTTGACTCACAGTGCAATCTTAAACAGAGTTACACCCTTCTAAGCTCATTGACAGCAGTGGATTTAAAAGGGTATAACTGCTTAAAACTGCACTGTAAGCACTTCGCCTCAGAATGTTCTCAGAATGTATCAGTTGAAGTCTCCCATCCTTTTTACTCCCTCATTCTTAAGACAAATGTTGGATTGTGTCGTTTGTCCATCAAATCACCTGCATTCTCGGATGATCTCTAGTCTATTTGATTTCTGCTTGCAAAAATAATAGTAGTATGTTTAGGATATAGTACCAGTTCACCTCAGTGAGCTCTAGGAAGCTTATTTCTGTGAGTGATTGATCAAAGCACAGTTCTCAAAAACACCTTCAAATCCAAACTCCCAGTATTCTTTGAAGGAAGCCATGTGTGGTGGACTGTGCCTTCTAAAACCTGAACAGTCAAACTCAAGAACTTATACTGGAGTGTCTAGCAGCCTCTCATCTCAAAGATTCTAATTCTTTGTGAAAAGCTTAAAACTCTCACTTGCAGGGAACATATTAACTGGAGTTTGTGAATTTACTAAGTTACCTCAAGAATTATTATTGATTCACCTCGGACATTTTACTCCTGATTCCACCTACCCTTTCCCCTCTATGTTGAATAAAATATTTTGTTTGTTTTTGAACTTTCAAAAGCATCTTGTGTGCCACTTTCAGAAGCATAAGTTTAAGAAGGGGATCTTGTCACTTCCCTCATATTCCTGAGCTGAGCCTGTAATGATTCCTTGTTTTGATGTGTGTGTGTTCCTTTAAATGTTAGTTTGACTGAAGTAATGCAAGGAGGTTTGTGTGCTGTGATTGGTTGATGACTGAGTGTGGGAGGAGATGTTCTGAGAGGAATTTCTGTGTGTGTGTGTTTTTATGACAGAGTTCAGTGTTCTGTGTGTCTTTGGAGCATGAAGTGTGGTGAAGTGTGAAAACCTTTAAAGAGAGTCTGTGGGGAGAGAGAATCTATAAGGAAAAGAAACAAGCTGTGTCTAAACTGTGTGATTAGACCAATGTTTTATCTTGTGTGGAAAAGAGTTTAGCTGGTTTGGCTACATATATGAGAAAAAGAGAGAATCTTGTCAGAGTGGAATTTTGGTGTCTGAGAGACTGGTGTGACACCAAGCTTGCTAGTTATATTTTACAAGTTCCTTTTTCCAGAAACCTATTTTGTTCTTATTTCAATAAATCCATTTTTGTTTAAATATCCCAGAATACAGTACAGTACTTCCTCAGGGCCACATAGTCCTCTGAAGTGCCCAGACCCTGGGTTACACTACCAAAGGAGAGAGAGTTCGAATTTTAAATTCCTGGTGGCAGCAGAAACTGCCAAGTTTATATACACAAAGTGTGAATTAAAAGGTAAAACCATTTCCTCTAAAAGCAAGCACGTCACAGAGTATGATTTAAAGGAAACACAGCCCCCCCCCATAGGAAGGACGCCACAGAGGCAGCATCAAAATATAATAACATGACAGGGTGGGACAGCCATAAACCTACAAATAAGAAGAAAATAGATAAAAGGGCTGCTCAGCCAGAAAGGAAGGAAAAATTAAGGGAAAATCCTACATGTGAGAGAGGGAACAGGGCGAGATCACCATACCATGGCAATTTATTTGGTATAAAACTCAAATTATTTTAAAGTGTTTTTGTTTTATCCTGTACTTTTGCTCCTTTCCCTCCCTCCCTTTCTTCCTTAAGAGCCAGTTTGGTGTAGTGGTTAAGTGCACGGACTCTAAGCTGGGAGAGCTGGGTTTGATTCCCCACTCCTCCACTTGCAGCTGCTGGATGACCTTGGGCAAGCCATACTTCTGTCAGAGCTGTTCTCTCAAGGACAATTCTGGAAAGAGCTCTCTCAGCCCCGCCTACCTCACAGGGTGTCTGTTGTGGAGAGGGGAAGGTGAAAGAGTTTGTAAGCCGCTCTGAGACTCTGAGTAAAGGGGAGGGTATAAATCCAATCTCCTCCTCCTCCCTCCCTCCCTTCCTTGGCAGTCTGCTAATCTGAGGACTGTTTAGTAAAGATCATTTTAGGCTGTTGACTGTTGTTTCATGCTGTTTTTATGCTTGCTTTTTAAGGCTTGTTTTTATTGCTAGATTTTATGGATTGTGTATGATGAATTTTATATTGTGGCTTTTATGCTTTTATTGTATAATTTCACTTTGTGAGCCAACACAAGCAGATCTCTGGAGAGGTGATATAGACATTTTCTAAATAATAGAACAGAAATTACAAAAAAACAGAAGGGTTTTTAAATACCATTTAAAGCACAATAGGACTGACTGAGGAGTCAGTTCCAAAGCCACAGCACCAGAATAAAAAAGGCCTGCCATACTCAAAAACGTTGTGGGGGGTACACAAAGTAGCATCTCATATAACACTTGTAACTGACAGCTAGGTTAATGCAGGAAACAATTCCCCAGACAGTAGGTCATTTAAAGCTTTAAAAGTAATCATTAGCACTTTGAATTGAGACCAGAAACAAACTGAAAGCCAATGGGGACCTTTTGACACTGGGGTGATATGTGGATGGTGGTCAGCTGTCACTTTACTATCTGCTGAAGCTTGCCCTTCACTGAAGTTTTTCAACATTTTTTGAAGGCAGTTTCATATGCAACACTCCCCAAAAACATAACCGGGATGTTACCAGAGCATATAGTCCAGGGCAGTGTTCCCTCTAAGCTGAGTTAGTGTGAGCTAGCTCACACTAACTCAGCTTAGAGGGAACATTGGTCCAGGGCTGTATACTCCAACTGGCAGTAGCATTCCAGAGGTCTTTCCCATCCCAGATGCCCAAGACTCTTTTAACGTGAGAGTCTGGCAACTGAACCGGGGACCTGGTAAATGCAAAGACTGCACTCTGTGACTGAGCAATAATGCCTTTCCTATTAGAGTGCCATACCCTCATAGAAGGAGGCACACAGCAGGATGGAGAAAGGACCAGATACAAAGCCAATCATTCAGTCACTTTTTTTTCTGCACTGAAGTGTCATGATTGCTATCGATCCTGTGTGCCAGAAAAGGTTGCCAAGCCACGACACATTCAGGGAAAATTCTGATTTGACAAGTAGTAAAATCACTTCTGCAAGCAAAGGGAAGCATCAGCATCTGTTATAGTTCAACATCTTGATTAATCCAGAACAAGAGTAGCAATTAACACCCTCAAATGTGTGATTACTACACAGACACACACACACACACATGTAGCGACCGAATTTAGTGACTGCTTCATTCATCTGAACAAGCGGGATGTGTGTGGCTCAAGAAAGTATACACCAGAATGTATTTGTTAGGGATGGACATGTCAGAAGACATGTGGTTATGATTAACTGCAATTAGTCACCCATAATTTCATTTTGTTAGTTTGTAATGACAGTTATTTGCCCCAGAAAGTTATGTTTTTAACAGAGCAACCTAAGCAGGTCTACTCACAATCAATGGGGCTTACTCCCAAGAAAAGTATTCTTAGGATTGCACTGTAAATCCCCCAAAGGAATGCAGATGTTTTGCCCACAAGCATAAATCTGTGCTTTAACTGATTTCTCTCCTAATATTTCTATTAAATCCCTTTGAATTTGTACTAGAATAAGGAAGTTATGTATATGAGTGATTTCTACTTCATCGTCACTCCAATCTCTCACCTGTCATTTCGGACAAACTTAAGACTAGAAATATAGAGTTCAAATAATGAAACTAGATATGTTTTATAATTTCTGCTTTCAGTGATGAACTTTTCTTGTTGAAATTCATGACCATGAAACTGCAAAAGTGACTTAACAATAAGAGTAGCAGGGAAATCTAATAGTATATACTTATACTTACAGGAGGGCCATCTGCACCGGGAAGCCCAGCAAGGCCTGACTTGCCCTGTGGTCCCTGAAGGGAGATAAAGGGACATGATTGAGAAACCAATCAACAGATTAGGAATCACAAGTGGCAAATGTCAACAGACAGATTATTATTTATGAACAAAAAGAAAACAAAAGCAGTATGAAAGCAAGAAGATGGTACTCCAAAATGTAGCCGTAGAAAGCTCATCACCTAATTGAATGTTCAGGATTGATTGTCTAGACATTCTCTCAATTCATAACCATTGGAAGAGTTATCCTGATTCATATGATTTTATCACATGCACATTTATTTAATGTAGATTTTGTGTCATACTATACTTGCATGACTAGGAGTGTTAAATGAACACCTGAAATTTGGTGGATGTCAAAATATATATGTGATGCGTAAGAATCTCTGATAAATTTGTGACCGTTTGAAAGCAGGTATGTATTTCTTCAGTTTTCAGACATATGTTAGTGAATGCAGATGATCACCAGTTGCAAATATTCACATGTGACTACTGACATTCACCAAATTTCAGACATTCATTGTGACACATTTCATCAAAGTGGTTAATGTTTAGCTATAGTACCCACACACATAAAATCCAAAAACAAAAGAAACATAAAAACACAGATACAGAAAGCAATAACACTGTTAGGCAGTCTTCTGGAGCAATTTGCAGTTCGGCAGCCTCGGTCTCCCGTAAGTGGCTTCCCCCCGGCATCTGATCGTGCCGGGGAGGAGCTGCGCAGCGGCTCAGGGGATCTATGGGTCACATCTAGGCCTTGCCCATCCTGATGCCACACATCCCTGGGACTTATCATTGGTCCAGGTAATCTATTGTTCTCACCTGAGACCAGCCCCCAGGGCCACCCATTGGTCCGTATTGTTTGCCAATGGCTATATCCCAGCAAACACATGGCCTCAGACGGTGTGTTTTCTGCCATGATGCCAACTGGCAGTCCACCACTGGAACCCTCTGGGTTTTGGGTCACCACCCTTTCTTCATGGACCTCTACACGTCTGGACAGGTAGTATCACCCCATGACCCCTCCATTAGCTATCAATCACCTCTGCTTCCTTGAGTCTGTATATTATGCATGAATGTTTAATTATTGTATGTGTGCGTGTGTATTGTTTGCTTGTGATGAATCTACAGTAAAGGAATCATTTTATATTGAAACTAGCCTCCATGTCTATTTCTGATGCTTCTGGAAGAAGCGGGACCCCTGTATATAAAGGTGTTTGTTCCATTATTGCCTATTGCTATTTTATAATATCTCATATTCCCCAATATTGATAATAACTCAGAGCAATCAGGCTATCAACAGCTTGACTGTTGGAATTGTATGTATTTTAAATTACACATGATTCCCCCTTTGTCTAAAAATCTGTTTGTCTGTATTCTAATATAGAAAAAGGAAGTTAGATGCAGTTGTTCAACCTATGGAGTCAAAATAATTTCACAGAATGAAATATGGAGCTCAAGGCTAGTTGTCTAATGTCTGTGTCAAGGTTTCAGTCTCACTTCTCTCTGTTCTGCTTCACCTTGCCATGCTTTAGGGGGGAGGGAATTCCTGAGGGGAGTGTGTGTGGGTTGAGTGCTTGTCTGTAGTATCCATAATTATTTCTTAAGCTGCACCCCTCAGCCTGTTCTCATGGGATTTGGCCTTGAGGACTCTTTCGCTAGGCTAGTGTAGATAAGACATCGTATATCTGTCAGGGTTGTCACAGATTTGCTAGTGGCTGAATGCTGAAGTATGCATGGGATGTGGGGGTGCATTGGGTTTTACCTATAACCTCTGAATTTCGTGTGCTTTCTTCAGTACTGACAAAGAACCCATTCCTGTAGTAAGCATATCTCTAATAAAGCATCACTGCCAAAAGTGTTGTGCAGAGTGTTTTAACTGGGGATCTGACAGTCTGCCAGCTTGATTTGCCCTTCAACATACAAAAGAAATAATTCTCTGAGCCATTTGTAATTATCACAAGAGAAAATGTAACTTTTGGAAATCAAATATTCCCCCATACAGAGAGCCATACAGTGCTTGCATGCTAATAAATATCCCCTCAGGAGACTAAAGACAGTGGCCCTTGAAATTAAAATGAATGAATACATGAATGAATGAATGAATGAATGCATATAAGTAGAAATGAATGAAATATATGCCTAGAAAAGATTTGTGTCTCCACATTTCCCATCTTATTATTAGCAGAAAAGGGAGAAAAAATAAATAAAACTCAGTGTCTACTTGTAGATGTCCTGAGGACAAGAAGTCCTTAGGCCCGTTCATAAAAGCTTGCTGCAAACATCTCACTAAAATGTAAGTGAGCCACATACGTTATAATGAAAGCCAGAAGAACAAATTAAAATGAGTAACTAATAAGAAGCCTGGAGCGAATTATGTCTTCTGGATGACAAGAAATACATTTTGCTACCTAAATATTCTACTGCTTCTCCTCATAAGATTTACCAGCTGCATTCATTCCAAAAGTCTCACAAATCCTGAGTGTCTTTTTCTTTCCTGTATCACATTCATTTGCTACAAAATGGCGGTGTGGAGTGGAGCCTAGTGCTAGAGGCTCGTCCCTGAAACAACAAACTTAGCAGTTCTTCGCTAGCTGCCAACCCCTATCTGCACCACCTGCACCATAGCGATGCAAGCTCAGAGACCAAAAACTCTCAGACAGATATCTTCCCTGTCCCAGAGGGGGGCTTGGCACAGGGTCTCCCAGTGTCTCACGGCGATTGGAAACGGCCCAACTCTGAGTGCTCCGCGGAGCGGCTCCTCGGACTTTTCAAGCAACTCTCCAGGCAAGTGTGCTGGTGGTAGCCGGGTGAGCTGCTGGGTGAGCGGCAGGGTGAGCGGTGGCCACTGGCTTCTTCTCAGCTCGTTCGCACATTGCAACAACAGCCTTTCTTGTTTCAGCCGGGCGGTACCTTCTCTGTCCTAGCGGGGCGGCTCATCAGACTTGTCGGGTGAGCACATTGACGGTGGAGGGGCAGCTGGTGGCTGCTGGCTTCTCTATCAGCCGGGCGGTACCTTCTCTGTCCTAGCAGGGCGGCTCGTCAAACTTGTCGGGTGAGCACATTGATGGTGGAGGGGCAGCCGGTGGCTGGCTGGCTTCTCTTTGGCCCACTCGCTAGCCACGTTCTGGGACGCCACGGTCACTCTCTGAGACAGTCATGCCTGCCTCTGTGCTCTGTTGTCGGCTGCCCTTGCTGCCCACCTGCTTGCCGCTTGCAGCTGCTGCAGGTGCAATGGCACTGTTTTCCAGCCGGAGGGCTCGGGAGAGGGTCTCCCCCCTTTTCTGGAGACCAGCCTAGCCGTGCAAAACCAACCAGCCGGCAGCAAGATCCCTCAGGGCCTTGGGAGGCAGGAATTACGACCAAGGGCCGCAGGGCACATTGGAGAGGTGACGGGGGAGTCCATGACCGAGGAAGTCTTTCAGGACTTGAAAAAGAGACCTGCCTTATTACAGAGCAGGTAGCAATCAGAGACGCTGCACTGGAGTGCATACGTGGAGTAGAGAAGGTGACAAGCAGCTACCAAACATTAGAACTAGGAGAATGGGATCATAATTAATTTGATGTTGAGGTTAGTTGGGGGTAACTATAGTAGGGTAGCCATTGCTATTGATTAAGGTCTAAATGTGTGTGTAATTAACTAAAGGGAGGAGTAGAGATTTAAAATCATGCCAGATTAAGGTAGAGGAATGAATGTGTATGGAATTAACCAATTAATTACTAGGGACTGTTTCTGAGTGAAATAGCTGTCTAACAAATTGGGGGGTTGGAATATATAGTTAGTGCCAAAGAGCAAAGTGGGATGTTATCACTGGCCGTTATATTTTTACTGACCAGTGTATGAGAGCGATTTTAGCACCAAATTGTTAGAGTATTAGAATTAATTTATGTTAGGATAATATAGGTTTGTTCGAGCCTATCTAGGATGATCACCACGGCAGAGAGAATTGCTATAGTATCCCTACAT
Organism: Gekko japonicus; assembly: GCF_001447785.1. NCBI lineage: Eukaryota > Metazoa > Chordata > Lepidosauria > Squamata > Gekkonidae > Gekko > Gekko japonicus. The sequence goes on along the minus strand of NW_015169180.1, from coordinate 697,967 downwards.
TGCCACTTACCAAACAACCTATTAGTGGTCTGTGGCTTAGCGAAGACCATTAGTGGCGATGGCTGGCCAAGGGATACCAGTGCTCACGGGGCGGGGAAAGTACAGCAGTGGGACTAGGCATAAATGTAAGGGAAGGGGACTGAGATACAGGAAGGCTCGGTCCCCTTCCAGCCTACGTCCCATCCCAAAGGTAGTTGGCAGTGGGGCTCGGACTGACAACCCCTCTCTGTCATTGGTCTTGTGCAATGCCAGGTCCTTAAATAATAAGACCATAGTCCTTCGTGACTTCCTGCTGGAGCGGGATATGGACCTGGTGTGTGTGACCAAGACCTGGGTGCGTGATGGGGAGACAGTGGCTCTCTCACAGTTGGCTCCTCCCAGGTTCTCGGTCCTTCACCAATCGCGGACTATGGAGTGGGGGGGGAGTGGCCCTGTTCATTCGAGAGGCTTACTACTTCAGGGCGCTCTCGCTGCCAAGGATCACGGGCATTGAGTGTGTCGGCCTGGCGTGGGAAGCCGGGGAGAGTTTGGCGATTTGGCTGGTGTACCAACCGCCTAACGCTCTGGCTGATAGCCTGCCGTTCCTGATGGAGGCCGTATCAGGCTGGGCACTGGAACATCCTAGACTGATAGTCCTGGGTGATTTCAATGTCCATGTCGATGACACGACCTCCACTCAGGCAGCGGACCTGGTGTCGTCCGTGGCGGCACTGGGACTTTCCCAATATGTAACGGCCCCCACTCACCAAGGTGGGCATACGCTCGATCTGATCTTCGCAGTGGAGGTAACAGTGGACCGGGTTACTGCTACGGCAGTCCCATGGTTGGACCACCATGCCCTGGGGGCTCATCTGAATGTCCCGCCCCGACCCTGTTTAGGCGGCAAGCATATTTTAGCTCACCCGCAGAGCCAAATGGACCCAATGCGGCTTCAGATGGCTCTACGTGATCAGATGTCACCTGGCGGCTCACTGGATGAGCTTGTGGAGGACTGGCATAGTTGACTCTCTGCAGCCATCAATGAGATTGCTCCCTGGCGCCCTCTGCGCCCTTGCTCTAGGCTTGCCCTCTGGTATACCTAGGAGTTGTGGCTTGTGAAGTGAGAGCTATGACGACTAGGGAGATTGTGGCGCCGTGCTCGCGACGAAGCTACAAGAACATCCTATAGAACGCTTATGAGATCCTATGAGATGGCAGTCAAAGCCACAAAGAGAGAGTACTTTGCGGCTACAATTGTGTCTGCGAGCTCATGCCCAGCCCAATTGTTTAGAATGATTCAGTCTATAACAACTCTGCCACAGGGCAGGCCAAATGCTAGGGAATTGGACATTGGCTGTGAGGCATTTGTGAGCTATTTCGCAGATAAGGTCTTGTCTCTCTGCCGCATCCTCCCCACCACAGTTGAAACAGTAAGTGAGCTTGGGGCCCCAAGCGCATCTTCGATGTCAGTTTTGGATTACTTTGACCCTCTCAGCCTGGAGGAAATTGACAGACTGCTCTTGACTGTACACCCAACCACTTGCAACCTGGATCCATGCCCTTCCTGGCTTATTAAAGCTGGCCATGAAGAGTTGCAAGGCACCCAAAGGGATATTATCAACAAGTCCCTGTTGGAGGGGCTGTTCCCGAGGGCGCTCAAGGAAGCGATGGTCCGCCCTCTCTTAAAAAAGCCATCTCTGGACCCAGCCGAATTGGCCGGTTTCCAACTTGCCCTATTTGGGCAAGTTAATTGAGAGGGCAGTGGCGTTACAGTTACAGGGCTTCATGGATGACGCTTCCACGCTAGATCCCTTCCAGTCCGGCTTTCGCCCAGGACATGGGATGGAGACAGCACTGGTCGCTCTTACTGACGACCTCCGGAGGCATCTGGATTGGGGCG
>NW_015169180.1:675538-695977 GCF_001447785.1 Gekko japonicus | reverse complement strand
CCTCCGACCCTGAAGACCTTCAACAGGGATTACAGGCTGTGGCTGAGTGGCTCAGGCTGAGCCGGTTGAAACTAAACCCAGCGAAGACGGAGGTCCTGGGCCTGAGTCGGAACGGGATGGGGTTAGGGCTCCCTCTCCCGACCTTCGATGGGGTGCCTTTGGTGCCTGCGTCGGAGGTTAGGAGTTTGGGAGTGCTCCTGGACTCCTCCTTGACAATGGAGGCCCAGGTAGCAGCCACTGCCAGGTCTGCTTTTTACCATCTGAGGCAGGCTTGGCAGTTGGCCCCTTTCCTCGACCGTGAAGATTTGACTACAGTGATCCATGCGACGGTCACCTCAAGGCTAGACTACTGTAACGCTCTCTACATGGGGCTGTCCTTGTCACAAATTCGGAAGCTGCGGCTAAGAATGCCGCGGCCAGGCTGTTGATGGGTCTTCCCAGATGGGAACACATACAGCCTGTGCTGAAAGCACTGCACTGGCTGCCAATAGCATACCGAATTTGCTTCAAGGTGCTGGTGCTTACCTTTAAAGCCCTATATGGCCAGGGTCCAACATACCTGCGGGACTGCCTTTCCCCATATATACCCCAAAGAGCACTGAGGTTGGGGTCCCAGAACCAACTGGCCCTACTGGGCCCCAAGGATGCCAGGCTCGCCACTACTAGGGCCAGGGCCTTTTCGGTGGCGGCTCCGCACTGGTGGAATGAGCTCCCAGAGGAGATTAGGGCCCTGCGGGATCTTATGCAGTTCCACAGGGCCTGCAAGATGGAGCTCTTCCACCAGGCTTTCAATAGGAGCGGCCGCCCCAAACCACCAACGAGCCGGCCCGTAGTACTAACATCTGGCCACTACCACTGTGCTCCGGAAGATCATTGAGCGAGACTGTCTGGTCGTATGGTAATATCAGCACGCCATCTTATGCATTCACTCTATTAGCACTAGCACTTTATGAGGTTTTGTTTTATCTTATTGTTTTGAATTTTAAATTGTTTTTATGTGAATGTACGGTCACCTATAGACCAATTATGTAAGCCGCCCTGAGCCCACTTGCGGGGTAGGGCGGGGTATAAATGTAATAAATAATAATAAAATAATAATAATGTTGAGAGAGATTGTAGCATAGTGACTAAGGCCAGAAGTTCAAGTTATGGCTGTCACACAGGCACCAGTGAAAACAGCACCTTGTATGGGGCCCCCTCTCTTTACTCCCCTGTAAAATTTAGTAATGAAGTGATGCCATCCTGCTACATGTTTCTATATGTTACTCTACTTCATTAACTGAGAGATGATGGGGAAATGACACCTTTCATAAATGGAGTGGCAGATATTGATCAGTATTTAAATGTTGAAAGTGTCCCTCATGTATGAAACTGTGAATTCAAGATAAGAGGTCAGGAAGCCCTTTCTGGATCCATGAGTCTCTGACACAATTTATCTATTTATATTATTTAGATAATTATACCCAACTTTTCACCCCAATGGAGACCTAAAACATTTTTCAACATTATTCTTTTCTCCTCCATTTTACTCTCACAACAACAACCCTGAGTGCCCAGCCCAAAGTTACCCAACAAGCTTTCATAACCGAGGGGGGATTCTGATACATGTCTCCAATATTCTGCCAATCTAACTGCTACACTATGCACCACCAAGATAGCTTATGGAAAGCAATTGTTATACATTCTACAATTTTACTGGATAATTTTGGTGCAAGCCAAAAAATACATCCAATTGCTTTCCAGTAAATTTTCTGAATGCTGCCCGCCAATCTCTGTAGCTAAAATATTGATAGCCCAATCTGTGCAGAATTACTGCAGTCTAAGCCCTCTGATTTCAATGGCTTTACACTGGAGTAATATCCACAGGATTGCCCTGCCAGAGCACTAAGAAGTCACAAAACAATTGTGAAGAAGAAAAAAGGCAGAAGAGGAAGAAAGAGGAGAGTCAAACTGGTTTTAATCTGATAGTGATAGGAGCAACATTTAAGTGAAGAACAAATGGCACAGCATGGGAAAAGCACAAAAATAAGCAAAAGGTCTACATGGTATCAGTACTGATGTACAGAAAATCAAGAGGATGGTAGAATGAATAGATGAAGAAAATCAAGCAGAAGTAATTTAGGTAAACAGCAAGGGAAAATATATTTATATATACAAACATAGTTGCATATACAAGAATTAAACTAAAATAATATATCTTTTTAACACAGGTTGAGTATAATAGTTTGTTTTTTAAGTGCTGGTACTTACTGATCAGTGCATTCAGTCAAGCTCCCAGCAGTAAGTGGGCCACTCCCTACCCCCCAGATGTTGGCGAGTTCCTCCCTTCCCTCTCTCTATCCGCCCATCAGTGGCCTGCTCCCTACCCCTGGTCTATCTGTCACCCAAAGGCAGGATCTGCAGGAGCTGGGCCTATTGCTCACAAATGGCTTAGCCCATCCTTTCCCAGGCCATTCATCCCCATGTCGTCCTCGCTAATGATGTCAGTGGGTGCAATGGGATAATAGATTGTTTGCCATGGGCAGGTGCAGACCTCAAGCCCATCTGCCACCTGTCTCCTTGGGCCTCTGGACTGAAGCCCTGATTTCCATGACCTCTGCTGGTCCAAAAGGTGCCAGTGGGTACTGGTGGATATTGGCGGGGTGCGGGGGGGGGAGCTCTAACTGTCTCCAAATGAATACTGTGGACACATTTATTTGAAGTTTAGTGAATTCTTAGGGATACAGAAAATTTATGTAGATAAAGAGGTCCCCAGCTTGCAAGTATCCCTGATAATATTGATGGGGCCAGTAAACTTTTATATGCTTTTTTAAATTCACACTCAGATTTCTCAGAAATTCAGGGCAAAGTGATCAAGAGGACAGCCATTTTCTTTTGTCTGGGTAGCTGTCATTCAAAGGTATGCTGAATCAGAACATAGAGATTCCATTTAGCTTCTGTGGCTAAGACCCCCCAATAGGCCTTATCCTCCAGGATAGTGTCCCAGCAAATGACTCAGAAGGACCTAATGCCATGGCACTGTGAAGTTCAGTGAGAGTAGACCTGATTAGGTCCTGGTTGTATAACTAATGTGAGTCTCATGAGATGAGCTGTCAAAAGAAAGAACAGGCTATGCATGTGTTTAATTAGGTACTTCTTTGGATTTTGTGAAAAATTGCAGATATTGCAGGGAAATTGTTTAAGTACCAATTTTGTCACTTTTATGAGAAAGTCAAACTGGAAAAGCCAGTTGTACCATCTTAGAGTTAAATAGTTACCACTAAGACAATTCACAACCGCTCTCTGAAAACTATACAGGCAAACACAGACACACACATCAAGAACTGTTACTCAGATCCACTGGTTTCTTGGTAATGGAATACTACTTACTTTTTCACCAGGAACTCCAATTGGACCTTGTGGACCTGGAAGTCCCTGTTAGGAAGAACCCAAAACATAAGACCTCAACAACAACAATTTACATATATTTTCTTGTTTAAATGTTGCACAGAGTTGTTTGAAAAGTCCCTTTTAAAAAAACCACTCAGAGATTGGGAGGTTTGTGCAAGTGTTTCTGAGAGCTACTTTGCTGGCTGTGAATATGTAACAGGATCCAGTTCAGAACCCTCCTACAGGTGTGGCTGTTCTCACAGGCATTCAGGGAGCTCTGAATGAGTCATTTTTCTCTCTGAAGGAAGAGCAGAGGGGAGGAGGACTCTTCAAACTTTCTGTAAAAGTTCTCTCCCACTTGCACTGGGAATATTTTCAGGATAATTTGTAAAAGGCTACTAGCAAAAATAAATTCAGTGGGGGGGGGAGTTCACACCAACACATTTCTTGCTCTACATCTCCAGGGCATCTTAAATGGGAAAAAAGTTGCAATTTATAGATTGTTAAACACGTACTTGTGGACCTGGAATCCCTTGTTGGCCAGGAGGTCCTGGTTCCCCTTGAGGGCCCTGTTGTGCAAGAAATATACAGAGACAATATTAGTTTTGGGCAAACATATATATGTTTACTGTCAATAAAACACCTTCCCCCCCCCACACACACACAGAAAGACTTTTTTCAGTTCAGCATATTTCCTGATCTGCAATTTGATGTGATGCTCCCGCCGCCCCCGGTTAAACTGACAAGTCACAATCACGTCCCTGAGAGGCCAATAATTCTCTGTCCTCACCAGTGCCTGGGGCAAACCACAGATGCTTCCACGTACAGGATAAAAGGAAGGCCAGTTTTTATGCTACTGAATGTCAGCATTGTGTACCATGGAAACATTTTACTTCAGAAACATCCCACAATTAGATTTAAGATACTATAGACACTGGTGTGAGGAGAAAGATTAATTTCATAATTTATTTTCAAAGATCCTTTGAAACTTGTATTGTGAATGTATTTTATGTGCTGAGTTGCAGATCGGAAGGTCTGTAGCTCAGCAGTTCGAGACCCAAGTGTGCCGCATGACAGAGTGAGCTCCTGTCTCTGGCCCCAGCTCCTACCAACCTAGCAGTTCGAAAGCAAGAAACTGCAAGTAGATAAGTAGGTACCGCTTTGGTGGGAAGGTAACAGTGTTCTGTGCGCCTCGGCGTTTAGTCATGCCAGCCACATGACCATGGAGAAGTCTTCAGACAGCGCTGGCTCTTCGGCTTGGAAACGGAGATGAGCACCACCCCCTAGAGTTGGATTCGACTAGCTTTCGAGCAAAGGAAACCTTTACCTTTTGTAACTATAATCCTAGGCTGCAGACAAATACTAGCTTTCATCCACTTTCTATGCACTTTCCAACTGGATTTTGCCAGTTCACACAGTAAAATCCAGTTGGAAAGTGCACTGAAAGTGGACTGAAAGTGGATTATTTAATGTGTGTGTGTGGCTGCAGCCCTAGTGTATTTATTGTATTTGTAATGTTTTAGAATGTTGTATGTTTATAAATTGATGTTACCCAGGAGAGCTGGTTATAAATTCAATGACATAGATGGATGGACGGATGGATGGATGGACGGAAAGACAGACAGACAGACAGACAGACGGATGGATAGATGGATGGATGGATGATAGACAGACAGAAAGACTGTTGCTCTCGATCCTACTGAAGTTTCAACCTACCAAGTTTCCTTTGGGACCCGATGGACCATCAACACCTGCAATTCCCTATGTGGAAGAATAGGACAAAAACACTTGTTATGGTCACATCTTTTGAAAAAAATCAAAATATAAGATAAGGCATTTCTTTATGAAATACATACAGGTTGTCCTGGGGGGCCAGGTGACCCTCTTGGGCCGAGTAATCCTCGTTGACCCTAATTAAAAAAAAAAAAGATTAACAGGGTCTTTAGTTTACAAAGCATGTGAGGAAAAGAGATGGTAGGTGGAAGACTGCCAGAAGTATAAGCAAAAATGTTCCATATGCCATGGTTCCTTTCTATATGCATATGTGGTCTTGCACAAGTGGAAATGTATTTTCCCCTTTCAAAAAAATGTTGTGAAAAAAAGCTTTACCATATCCATTCACAGTCCCAGCTCCCCCTTCAGAAAAATTTTGTGATAAGAAAGCTTTGCCATATCCATGTGCGTAGGACTAAAGCCCTCTTGTGGTTGTTCCAAGGAAGAGTTAACACAACGTCTGTACTCTACTAGAAGAGTCCCATGAATAGCAGTTCTTATATACCCTTGAAACAATGCACATGAGCTCATAAAAGTGGAAATATACTTCCACGTGCATTTGTTTACATCCCATATACGGGTTGATAGATACAAGCATGCATGAAGAGCTGACCACCTTCATTCTACAAGCTATCTAATGAGTTAGGAGCTTAGCTCACCATGCCTTCCTGTTTCCCATCCCAGAAAGAGAGATCATGGTGTGGAAAAAGAATTGCCACATTTCAAATAGGATAATACCTCAGACCCTTCATCTCATCCTCATTTATAAGGGAAACAGCATAACCAGCATAAGATAAAGCAAGATGGAACCAACATCCCTTGGGCGCTGGTTGTGGTTCATTTATTCCAAGTCACACACGTTCAACTTACTGAAGTTTATAGGTGGTAGAGGGCCTTTACAGACCCCCATAACCCTTCTTCACGACATCCTCTCTTTTATCTTCTATAATGTTGTAACTTGTATATGTAATACTTCTCTAATCTCTAGATGTTCAAAAGCTAAACGGAACATCATAGTATGTAGCTCCATCAATGGAGCAAATCCGTCGGGGGGGGGGGATCACACAGACTGACTTTGTTCTAAAATCAATCCCAGTTTAACCAAGGGCTTACTGCAGGTATATGGCAACACGCAGGCAGACGCATCTCCCGGATGTCCCGGGGATGCAACCGGCATCCAGCGTGTAGGAGGGGGTGCGATGGGTTCCGACCCCCCCCCAGAGTCTTGGTAAAAGGCTCCTAGCCAGGGGGATTTTGAGGGATGACTTCTTCACCGGCACGATGCCGGAGAATTGAGGCGCTCCTCCGCCCCGAAGGTCCTGCCGCAAAATGATTAGATTTTGGGAGGGGGGTGTTCAAAGGAAGGCAAATTTGATAGCTATTGTAAAATAACACACTGACCACTTAATACTGGCTTTGTGCCTTTGCAGATAGCATTTATAGCATAAGAAATCAGCTAGCAGCCTTCTAGAAGTATTGCATTAATTCAATTAATTGCATTGATTAAGGCATTTTTGCAAATTTTACCCATCAAAACTTTTTACAAAATGGGCTGGATCCTGCCATACATTTCTGCAGACAGAAGGAGGATACATTTTGCCAAGTCCCCCAAAGATACCCAGCTCTACCCTCATGCTGGTCCTGGGAGTGCCATGTTCCCAGGAGCAGGATGTGTGGGGTATTTTATGCTGCAATGGGAAAGGTAAGGCAGAAAAGTTGTGATCCACTGCTAGAAATCCTTCTATCAGAAGTAATTTTCTGATGGATCCAAACAATTGTCAATCAAGAACTGAGTAAGGAAGAGATAAATCACTATGAGTTGTACATATTGTATCTTTAGGATATTTACATCCACATTTTTTTTAAAAAAGTATTTGTGCATACAAAGGACAGGTCCACACAGGCCCCAAACACATAGAATCTACACAGTATGCAGATATCCTCTCACCATACTCCACATAGAACATGGGTAACTGGGCTCTCACGCACATGTAAGCACAAGGATGATCAGTGACCCATCCACTATTTTAAAAAGTGGAAAGATTATGCAATTGAGGTGTACAAGAGTACAAATGTGCACATATAGGCACCTGCATGCCCTGACCTGGATAGCCCAGGCTAGCCTGGTCTCATTAGATCTTGGAAGCTAAGCAGGGTCGGCCCTGGCAAGAATGGAACCGAATTAATCAATTCAAAGAATGTCAATATGTTGTAAAACATCACAAATTAGGAATGGCAGGATTATTTGGCCATAAATTATTTCCAACAATGCATCTGTAAATCACTCCCATGCTAAATGTTGAAAGCAATGGAAGGACTTAACACCTGGGCATGCTCATGAGTAAAAGACTGAAAACTCTAAAAGCTGAAAAAGAAGAATGCTCTGTTGATGCACTTCAGTGATTAAAAATACCGTCTAATAGTACTTTGTATGAGAAAAAGCATCACAAGTCAGATATGTTGGATGAATTTGTCCCCCAGGCATTATCTGATTCAGAAATTATCTCCAAGACTGAGAATAACTTTGCAGGGACAAATGATTCTACAATAGAGGCTTCCTCTGCATAAGTGTACAGCATGAAAAATCAAGACACACTATGAATAATGAATAAGGAAATGTTGCTTACAGCTTCACCTGGGAGGCCTCTTGGTCCAACCTCTCCATCTTCTCCCTGTTGATATAAAATTTAATCAAAGGGTTAACATGTGCATAAGTATTTCTTTTAGGTAATACTGAATGCGAAAAGACAAATGTATTAACAACATACTCTCATTCCATCTTCACCAGGAGCACCAGGAGATCCTTGCGGTCCACGATCTCCCTAGAGATAAGAGAAACCATGTCACATCCACACTTAAAACAGGAAGGACTGTGATGGTGCGTCAGCATACATAAAATGGGGAAGTGGGCTCTAGGCAAGCACTTGAATTTCCTGTGGACATGTCATAACATATCTGGACTCAAACAGATGCACATCTCAATGCTCTCTATAATTATATAGAATAATGGATTTAAAGTCTTTGGTCACAATTCAAAACAAGAGTAAGGCATACTCAAGCCCTCTGAAATCAGCGGGCTTAGGTATGCTGAACTCTGCTGGCTTGTGGGTCATGTTTAAAGTACTACATAATTATGCCTGCATATTCTTCCTGGCACTCGTTTGTCCCTATTGCTTCAAGGGTTCCCCCCCCCCCAGTGGGTTTTGTTCTCTCAATAGTCCCAGAGGGAGCAAAACAAATGTGGAAAACAGGACGGGGGGGACACCCAAAGCAACAGGGAAAAACAAGTGACAAAAATGACAGTGCGGAAGTGGCCACTGTTCATGGACTGCCAGAAGCATGAGTGGCACTGTCGGTCAGTCGGCATGGGTGCCAGTCAATCAGTCTGGCATCTTTCCTGGCATTAAAGCCATTCTTCTCTCATACTCATATACACTCATCATTTGGTAACTGTAACATAAAGAGATATCTTGCACATGCCAATCACATATATAAGCACCAAGTACATAAGGTTCTCACTCAACATCACCAAGTACAATGCTTTTAACATAATCCATCTGTCAGTTATCAGAAGACAAGTGGTGAGAAATTGTGGTATGTATGTCTGTGTTCCCTTAAGGGAACTGTCAGGCATGTTTTCTAGGTTGTACAAGGCTCCAGTGAAGACAGCTTTTGTTTCTCAATGGTTTGGGTACAGGGGCCTTTTTGCTTTAATTAAATAAATGTTCAGATTTTTCCCCACCCCAATATATTTCAAATTTGAAAGTGGAAATCTGCTTCTCAAAAAAAACAACCCTGATTCTTCAAAATTTCAGATTCAAAATTTGACAGTAATACCACATTCTACATTAATTTTTAGTTTTCATTGTTTATTTTGGGTATATGTACATGTGTATTTGTATAACAGAAGTTTCAGCCCCAGCGAGGAAGGTTTCAAAAATTAGCAACTGTATCTGAACTTAAATATACAAGAAACATGCCTCTATAAATTTATTGAGCCAGTCATTCACCTAGGATGGGCGGATGGCATCAAGAGGACCATAGAGAGAAGGGAGGAATGAAATGACCCATGAGTGGTAACAGCTAGTCCCGTCCTTCTCATTTGTGTTAAGATTGGCTAAGCAACTTCTATAAGAAATTCCATGCCATTTGATAAGATGGAAATGGGGAAGAATTACCTAGAACTTAAGAAATACCATAGCCTCTTTAATTAGTTGCTTTGTTTTCCTATGGTAAGCCACACCTGACACCATGCTATGATATAGCAGAAGTCATTCATTCAATTAGAATGACCAAGAAATTAGAAGACCATGAAATCTTACAAATGTAAATGGACCAACATTTGTCACCCAGAGGTTCCCTAAATGATCTTGTGTTTGAGGAATCATGGTGATTAGTTCGGCATGTGTGACCTCTCTCACTGTGGGATACAGGTTGGGAATGCCAAAAAGAAACTAATGGACAAAAACAGTCGAAGGAGGCAGTTGCAAATTGTTAAGCTATCATCACTCTAACAGAGAACTTGCTGGCTCCTGGGCATATGACAAAAGTGGTAAAATCTGGCCACTTACAGATCAGGTAGGGATCTCTACCTACTAGAAGGTATGCCAAAAAAGTTCTTGTACCTGTAAATTAACCCACCCACCCCCAAACAGTATAACAGAACAAGTACAAGTTGACTGCAAATATGGAATGTTGAGAATGACTAAGCACAAGTAGGATTGCCAGGTCCCACCCCCCCGCCACCAGGGACTTAGAGTTGCCAGATCCAGTTTGGGAAACTTCTGAAGATTTAGGGATGGAGATTGGAAAACAAGTGACCTCAGTGGAGTAAAATGCCATAGAGTCCACCCTCCAAAGCATCCATTTTCTCCAGGGGAACTGATCTCTGTAGTCTGGAGATGAAATTTAATTCTTGGGCGGATCTCCAGGTTCCACCTGGAGGCTGACATCCCTAGGCATATCAAAGGAGAAAAGCAAGGGAGAGAGCCCTCAAGAGCTCATAAATGCTTGAAGAGGGAGAAGTAGAGAACTGATAAATTGGAGGGTGGACAAACTGTCTCCCCTTCCTATGAGTCTCTGCAGGCCCTACCACTATATATCATGTCCAAGTGTCTGCCTCATGTTATCATAAAGAAAGTACTAAATATGGGCCATCCACAGACATGGCAAGGGTTTCAAACTACTTGTGAAACTCCCCAGATATGCAAAACAATATGACTTTGCAAATTAACCAAAAGGAAAATAATGAGAAATTGCATAATGAGGAGTAAATAGGCTCTAGAAAGGATGGAATGTTGAGAGCAGCTGTGTGTCAGTTAAAAGGAAAACAAAGGGTATGGGGGAGGACTTACAGAATCCTTGAAGGGTACTGGGAATTAGAGGAATTTCCAGATTCCTCCTTCCCTGCCACATTGTGATTCATTGCAGGCCCAAGATTGTGGGATAACAACTGAAATCTCTACATTTGAACCCAAATATATAACTCTATTTCTGAGATAATAGCACCCTTGTATTTTTTTTAAAAAAAAGTTTAAATCACAGCAGATTAAATAGGTAGTTCTACACAATTTCATTTTCTACTTTCAGTAATTCATAATCATCTGACCAGAGTGATCTTTACTCTGTATTTCTGTGAACATTATCTCCTTTCATAAGCTACACATTGATTCAAAGAAGAGTTCAGAAGGCTTCAAAGGATGAACAGTTCGATGTGTGTAGCTAAATATTAATATAACTCTTATCTCTAAAAGGTTGCTCATCCTGTTGCTCTATACATTTTACAGTACACCACAAATATGACCATCAAGATGATGAGTCATTTGTGTGTGGAGAGAAGACTTGTATATTGCAATAAACTGATGGATGCAATATACCCCCATCACAACCACACATAAAATTCCCTGTTGGCAATTACCAGTTTACCTAGTGTACCTAACACAACAGCATCTCCAAATACAGGTTTATAATTATTTTTATCAGAGTGAATCAAAACCATTCATTCTTATTGGATAAATTAAAAGAGATGCAGTGGGAAACAGAATTTGGGTGGTGACGGGCTAAATGTGCTTCTTAACGCTTGTAACCCCATAATCTCAGGTATCAATAATCGATTATATTCCTATATATTGTCCCAACCTAGCTTCTGCTATGCTGGTTTTGCTACTTTCAGACACAACTGAAAACAGTAGCTGAGAGAAATTAAACAGTCACCATTATCCATATGCCAATGTAGGCTTACTAATGCACATGATCTATGTGCCGAAAGATGGGTTCATAATACTCCTCTCTAGATTGTACAGTGAATAAACAGGTGACACTATCAGCAGTGCAAATTATGTGTAAGAAGGGGTGATCAATTCCACCAGCTCCTTTTCCATGTGACCCCAGTTAGTGGTTAACTGAAAGTACCAACTTGATCTTCAGAGGAGAGAGAATTGTGTATATAGCCAATGCACAATCACAATTAATAATGTGTATATGAACACCGGTTTGTATAACATGGGGGATTTCCATCCACAGAGTGACTTCCTTACCTCCCCCTAATACAGCCCAAAATGACCTCCAAAATATTGATCCTACAGAACAGAGGACTCCCAGGAAAAGCTGGGGAGGGGAGGTTAGATGTCTACAAGGGCACAGGGGAACCAGTGAATATTGCTCCACTTCCTCCTGTGGAAATACTCCATGTGATCTAAGCTATAGGAGTCTACTTTATACCAAGTCAACCCATTGGTCCATCTAGCACAGTAATGTCCACCTAGTCTGGCAACAGCTCTCCAGGGTCTCAGGTAGATAAAAGTCCCCCCAAAAAATGCTTATTAGTTTATTTCATTTATTAGGGACTGAGTCTTCTACATGCTAAGCATGTGCTCTATGACCGACCCATGCCCCTTTCCATGGCATGGATCCAAATAACGGTGCAGAAAACTCTGCTCACTAAACAAAGTGTTGTAGATGTCCCCTTCTTCCTGTAGCTCCCTATCCCTTGAGAAGGTGCTTTTCAGAAGACTTTTCAGAAGAAGTGGGATTTAGAACATGAGCTGCAGTGGGAAGACAGAGTGCAGAAATCCCCTCTCCTGCTCTTATGTGGCCTCTTGTTCTACTCATTCAATAGGGGGCTATTTCTACTTGCTCCCTTCACTCAGTCCCTCCCTCAGAGTTTACCACATTGTTCCAGAGAATTATTGGATTTTAGGAGCAGCTTTGGGGGGAGGGGGAAGATAGGGGACTATGTTCTTCCCCTTGAGGCTCACCTGGCACCTACGTTGCTTTCTTTTAGGCACTAGGCCTAAAACTTTCTGTTCATCAAGGCTCTTAACTAAGGGGTTTATTTTTAAAACACTATGGGTGCAATCACATGCAGAATTAGCCACATCACTGGCGCGAATGCCAGGTGAATTTTAAGGGCACAATCAGACGCCAACATCTGCCAAGCGGCCCACTCCTGTCGGCAACCTGTTTTGCTCCGCTGCAGAAGTAGAGTAAAAAGACACTGGGGAAAACCCAGTAGTAAACAGGTTTGCTACAGGCCAGGAATGGACTTTCCCCAGTGTGATCGCATCAGCGCATTTCCATGGCATCGGGATGGTCTGATCGAGCCATCCCGACTCCATGTCTTTGTTTTTTCCCCATTTCGGTATGTGCATCATTGCACACTGCATAGGGAGCACTCAGTGCGGAGATCTCTCATTGAAGCGCACCGGAAATACACAGCCAAAAAAATCCCCCGACTCACCCGCGGTTGCGTCTGATCACACGGTGGCGGGCCACCCCTGCAGCTCCCAGGGACTGTGTGATCACGCAGATGTGGGTCAAATTCCTGCAGAGCAAATAGCCTCGTTTCCCCCCCCCCATTATCTCGCGCTTGTGAACACTGCCTATTTTAGCCTAGGCCCTTACCTGGATTGTCTAGGCTAGCCCAATCTCATCAGATCATGGAAACTAAGTAGGGTCGGCCTTGGTTAGTAATTGTGAAGTCATAGCCCGGGGTGGGGGGGCTGGAAACTGTTGTTTTAAATGGTCCGTAGTCTGTACTTATTATCTAAACTATGTTTTTTATTCTAGTCTGGGGCTTTTTTTGAGCTGGTTTTTAATTGTTTTTTTCCCCAGTTTGTTTTCATTGTTTTGTTTTGTAAGCCACCTCAGGCAGGTTCCTGGAGAGGTAGCATATTTATTTCTAAATGAACAAACAGAGGACTGCAGAAAGAATAGGAAAGCTCCCTTCCACACGTGAACATCTCCTCAGTTAACTGGCTCCAATGGCATGAATATCTGGATATTAGTTCCCTTACTGAGAAAACATTATCACTGTTTAAAAGCTTTTACATCCTACTTCCCACATGTATAAGATTTAATTACAGAAGTTCAAACCTAAATCCAATGTGTGTGGGTTTTGAATTCATAGGGTAGTTCATTTGATTTTAACTGAAGTAGAACCTTTTTGTTTTCATAAAATCAGGCCTGTGGCAGCCTTTGGAAAGCTCTAGATTTTTTAAAAACACCCTCAACTGTATCTCTAGTATAAGGAATGTGATAGAAGCCTTTAGTGCAAAGTATTAAAATTAAAGATTGCTTATCTGCAAAAGAAAAATGCCAGCAGAATTCATAGCCTCAGGGAAGAGCTTAAAAAAAGGAAAGTTGCTTTCATTGCGCACCTACAAGTTGCACAAAACTGCTAACTTTGTCATGCTGTATTAGATGACTGACGGAGATTCTTTGGCTCCCAGACAATTTAGAAATGTTTATTCAGCCATAGAGAAGCATGTGAAGTATGTGCTAGCTGTACTTAATTGTAGAGTGCCCTCTGCTGGCCACCCAACATTCTTGATTTCATTTGCAAAAAATTGCATATTTTTGTACTTGAAAGTTCAGCGATAAAACATTGCGGCTCACAGCATGTTAAAACACTGGTGTCACAATGTCAGTCAGTGTCTACTACAAATCACATAAGTCAGCAGCAAATGTCCTGTGATATATTCACGCATAAGTCACAGAGTCATACTACAGTTGCATTGTAACATCCTGGAGGACTATATTATGAATACCATGGACACAGCAAATCTCAAAAACAGAAAACCTTCAGTGACAACAAATCTGAAAGTACGTGAGTACTTTTTGGCTCATCTCTAATTTAACCATCATCTCTTCTGTCATAACTTTTCTAGCATTTCATGTACTTGACACCTCATATTTTAAACCAGATGAGCAGGTAATTCTGCAGCTTGAACTGGGAAACTGGTGTAAAAGTTTAGGCACTGCAACAGAGTGGTAATATGGAACCTCTGGATTGGTTAGGCCTGATATAAATACTAGAAGCCAAGCATTCTGTTTCTGCCAAGGATATATTTTTGTTATTCCAGCTGAAACCACAACATGAGGGTCATTAGGAAGTAGATTAATGTGTGGGCCCTTACAGTCCTAGCATAAATTCAAAACAAATATGCTAACATTTGTCAGGAATGCAGGGTGCTGCAATAAAGGCTCTGCACCCAATCCAAGCTGCAAGCTGCCTGCAAACACTACAGCTACATGGAGGAGGGAGTGTTTCTTGCTGGTCTTCTCATGCAGCTCTTAATGATTTGATTGATCAGAATTACTCATGAGCAGTTGTACAAGAATGGCTTCCTCCTATTGCAAGAGCAAAACTGAAATGACAAACAGAAAGGAGATATTCTATGTCCTTTGGAACATCTGCCTCTGACCAAGACATTTAGAAGGGAAGTGGATATTGGGAACCATTTCACATTTTATTCAGCACTTGAGTTTGTGTGTGTGTGTGTATTCAACTTATATCCCACTCCATTCTTTAGCAAACAAGGCTCAGGGTGGCTTCCAAAAATTACATATACAGTAAAATTGATATTATAGTTTTAAAATCTAATATTACAAATTAAAACCTAAATCACTAAGTGCTATACTGGATGGCACCCAAAGATCTATCACAGGTGGACTAGAGGGGGGAAGGAAAAGGGGGGGAAAGAGGGAGCCCAGCTGAGCTCTCTGTCACTGTCCTCAACCACATGCCTGGTGGAACATCTCAGTCTTACTTGCCCTGTGGAACTGAGCCAAGTCTTGCAGGGCCCGTGTCTCATTAGACAGAGAGTTCCACCAGGTTGGGGCCAGAGACAAAATGGTCAAAAGCAGACCATAAAAGCTGGTAAGATAAAAAGATGTGTTTCGGATTGGTTCCTAAAAAAAAAAAAAAAAAGTAAAGTAGGTGCTAGGTGAGCCTCAAGGGGGCGGGTGTTCCAAAGGCATTTCGAAAGCTTCTGAGACTTACAGGACTTGAACAAGAGCTGGTGAAAGGAGACCACAGGATGTTTCCCTCACATGGTCATTAAAGGAAAGGCGACTTATACCAAAAGAATAAACCTGTTTATACTTCATATCGAAAATGTATAGGAACTGAAATCTACGACTCAAAGCTGCTACCTTTGCAATTACACCACAGAAGTTTTATTGACTCTCATAAAGATATTCTAGTGTGACTAGCAGGAAGAACAGCAACACCGTCATGACAAAAGCATGAAATATTCCCACTGCTTTTGGCCTACAGCTGCAGGTACAAATTTACTGCAGCCATATTTTGATATATTTTCAGATAAACATGAATCTTTTTCTTACCCTGTTACCTTTATCACCAGGTAAACCAGGAAGGCCATCAAAACCTCTGTCACCCTAGTGGAGGGGAAAGCGTGTTAGTATTTCACTGCTGTAGTTCGTAAAAGTTTTAATAAACTGCACATGCCTGCTGTAAATCTGCTGTGTTGGCATATTCATTTGCCCAGCTTCTACTGAAGTTCCAAGTTGCTTGGTATATACCAGAAAACAAAATTTGCTACACAACTGAAGGTCTATATCATGCTATAGACCTTGATATTGACACAGAGATAGCTCTGTTTGATAGCACAATAAATCTTACATATTTTTATTCTGTGCATTCTTCACACCTTTGAATGTTCAACCTGTTGCATGCTGAGTGCAGGCATCAGCAGACTGAAAGAACCACCATTTTTTATTTTACATTAGCTAATGAAAGTACAGTTCTTGAGAACTATCCATCCCCATCTGGTCAGAACACACAGGAAGCTGTAATACAGGCTGATGGGTCTTTGTTGGCTATAGAAAATGGGTGTGTGCATACTGCAGTGCACCACTAGTTTTCACAGGACAATCTTATATCACTGACATATTCATCCAGCTATCCCTTTACTCCACATGGTCTCAGCCTGAAACTTATTATTTCCCAGAACATATGAAAGCATGGATGAGCCTCCAGTTAGGAGTAATGGCTGGTAAATTCATGCTCAAGGACCATGCAGGAAGAGAAGGGAAAATGTTTCACTGAATCCTCCGTTCCTAACACCCATTGTGTGGATAGATCATGTCCATACAAATGAAAGCATATGAAATTTGATTCATACATTTCAAGAGTTTCAATGGATCCTAGCTTTCCATGGATGGAAGAGAGATGAGTAGGCTTCCCAAGTCCCCTCGGGGGGCGGGGAAACCCCCGCCCCAGAGGCCCGTTCCCCGGCGTCGCCAACTCCTCCCCGACGTGCGCGTCACCTGGAAGTGACGTGACCACGCCGGGCATGCTGGTGGAGGGGCCACGGCCATCCGAGGGAAAACTCTATGGTTCCCCCTTGTATGGCCATGGCCCCGCCTCCAGTGTGCCTGGCATCATCACGTCACTTCTGGGTGATGTGCATGCGGCGCGCGCGCGCACCAGACGCTGGCCAGGAGCCCCCCGCTCCCGGCAAAGATTGACTTGGCAACCCTAGAGATGAGGTACCTTTTTAACCCCAAAATGGCTATACCAAGAATTGTGGGACCTCTGTGGACAAAAGCCATGCACGACTGTGGTCTGGTACAGTGAAAGGGGAAACGGGGAAGATCAATCAGAAAAACCAGAAAGATCGAACGCATTATAAATGCATTTATATTTATATATGGCAGTTAAGGCTTAATTTGGTAAAACTAATGACAAATTCTTACCAAAAAGAATTGGTGAAAGCAATCTATCCTAGTTATCTCTATGAACTGATATGCACAGGAGCACCCAGGGCTATTGTCCAGTCCAGGTTACCAGTGGAAGCTGAACTCAATTAGTTCTCCGTGTAGTTCAATCTAGTTCTTGCATTTGTCAGGTTCTGCTGGATTGTGACTCTTTCTTTAGGAAGCAATGTCAAACATGTAAAAATGCAGCAATAGCCAGAACTGTGACATTCAGGAATGAGCCTTAATTCTTTTTACTATAATCAATTAGTTTCCATTAATTCTGAGCATAACCTGGTTCAGTTTCAGTGATGTTTGTATTCCCAGGAAGAAGATATTTTGTTTCTAACTAAGAGCACATCTGGAAAATATCAGATATAAAATAGTTATATTTGCTTACCTTAGAACCAGGTTCCCCCGGCATCCCCCTAGCTCCATCAGCACCTGGGCGACCCTAAGGAGGGGGAAAAAGCACTTTAATGCCAAATACACAGTGTCACAAGTATATTTACTGCTGTTCAATGTGTGTGCATATATATTTTTACCCCACCTGAGCTGTTTAGAAGTATGAAAGACCTACTCGTTTGCCCGGTTTTCCAGGAAGACCAGCTGGACCTTGTATACCTCGAGGGCCCTGAAAAACAAGCAAGATCTGCTGACTACAACTATTAAAGATAAATCAGCAGCATCACAAAGGTATGCTTTAATTATCCACCTCAAAGTGATTTGATGCTCAACCCCCCCTCCCCCCACATGAATTAGGAGGACACTGAGGGCTTTTTAAACCCACATTATCAGTAAATCAATTTCAAAAGTAAGTCTGCATAGCTTGAAAAATTCAGTGAAATCAGTTACGAAAGATGAAAAGTCAGGCTGTTTCATTGATCTACAGAGGACAATCTACACAGTGGGACAACAGGAATTCTATCTATTCTGGACTTTGTAACTCATATCCAGAGATGCTAAGGGAGTGGGTTTGGGGGGTATTAAATTCCTGGGGCTTGACTTGCACTGGGGGCCCAAGGATGCTGGGAAGATCTGGCTGGGTGGCAGTGGCAGGTTATTTGTTCCAATCTTGTGTGTGTTCTTCTGGGTGGGAAGGAACTGTTGCCTGGAGGCCCATGGTGGCTCTCAGCAGCTGTGCCCACAGGAAAGTATCTCACTATCAGATTCAACAAACTGGGAACCAGTAAAAGAATTATTGCGATGAAGGAATAATTTGGCAATTCCCCTCCTTATGATCTAGGGTTCTGTTAGTTCTGACACCAGCTAATTTGAGCACGAGGTGTTCAAGTAATAGCAAAAGCCCTTCTCTTTGCCAGCTTGCAGTGCCAGTGTTCAGGAAAGCATAAATGCATGCAGGAAAAAAACAAAGTAGCCAATTTTCAATTGTATTATCCTAATTTCTAGGACCAACCCCCCAAAAAACCTTAATTGAAACAAATGGCTGTTATTTACTAGGCAAACAAGGCTCTGAAACACCAGTCTCAAGCAACAATTTCCATAACTCTGGTATCCAGTGGTCCCTGAAGCCCTCTGAACTGAGCTTTTTTGCTCATTATAGGCCCCTGCCATACGGCAGGGAAACCACGAAGCAAAAGTGCGGCTAATAGACCCGCTCCAACGTTGAGACGCTGCGGCGGGATCCCACGGATCCCCTGGCCACAGCGCCTCTTCTCCCCGGCAAGAGCAGACGCCGGGGAGGACGAGCCCGATGGGAGGGGGAGGCTGCCGAACTGCGCATGCCCGAGCATGCGCAGTACGGCCGGGGGCTGGGATGCGGCGGCGCAAGGACGCGCCGCCGATCCCACGGCCGGCTTGGGGCGCTCCAGACGGCTGCAACCACCTAGATAGGTGGTTCGTTTTTGCAGCGGGGTAGCACCATTTGGGCCGGATCAGGGACGGAGACGGCACACTCCCCAGATGTTGAGGTGGGATCGCGTCCGTTTGCTCCGCCCCTGTTCCGTCCCACTCCCGTCCCAAATGGGCTCGTATGAACGGGGCCATAGCTACTATAAGATGGGGCTGGGCTGATATATTGTACTTTAATGCAGAGAACAATCCTAAGCAGGTCTACTCAGAATCCTACTCAGATGCATGCAATAGGGATTACTGCTAGGAGAGCATTTGCAGGATTGTACTGGCAGCAGCTTACCTGAGGACCTGGATCTCCACTATCCCCTTTGGCACCTGAGCCTCCAGGACCACCCTATACAACAAATGTAAAACGTTCTTTTAGCTTTGCTTATGTGATACTCTCAACAATACTTTTTCATTGCTATGTTAGATGTTTTAATATAGTTAAAGAATGTACTGATAATGACCTGATGGGATTATAGTCCTTTCTTAATATCCAAACCATAAGAACTGATCTCACAGCTAGTTTACATCATTTCTTTCCTGATGGGTCCCAGGACATTTAAAATCCTGGGAGAAAGGGAGTAGATTCTAACATAAGTCCTGTTATTCCCAAGACACTAAAGGAATATTACCTGGGTAGAACAACAGGAGACTAACATATTAGGGATGGAGTGGGGAGAAAATGGTGTATCGTCAAGGCACTGAGGACCTTATGGTCAGAAAATGGACAGTAAACAAACAAATACATCAAAGGCTTTTCACCAGAATTATGCCAGCAATGCTGCAGAAAGATAACACCAAAGTAACTGATTAAGATTGAGATTTCAGGAAGAAAAATACCACATGTGATTTTCTGGCCAACATGATAGTAATAGAATTGTTAGAGGTCCTGACTTATCATTTTGTAGTGCTGGAAATATGCCACCCAAATGATCATTTGCCACACTTGTCAGAATGGTCTTTTAGAAGGCCCACAACTGAAGGAGATGATTTTGCCTCTGCTTTAGTACTTAGTCTGGGATCACACTGATGGCCATTTGCATGCAGCCTGAGAGACTCATGGTCGTGTGAGTCTTCTCTATCACAAATTGTGTCTATTTTTTAATTTTTTATTTATTTACATAATTTCTCACTTGCACTAAGGGTGGATTACAACACAATGAGCCAATACAATTGACAGGATAGGACATTCAGTGAACAATGCAATAGGAATTAGGGTTGTAAAACCAACCAAAAGTTTAAAAACACAACTGAAGTAAAGCATAAGAATTAACATGACACCTTAAATGATGAAAAAAAATTACATAGTAGGATCCTAGTTTCAGCAAGCTATACAAAGTAGTCAGGGGTCATTTCATAGAAAAAGAGCTAGGGGAACTCATTAGCATAACTCATTAGCATATGCCACACCCCCTGACATCAGGGGGCCGGCGGTGG
>NW_015169180.1:656401-675431 GCF_001447785.1 Gekko japonicus | reverse complement strand
CCCCCCTGCACCTCACCTGGGGGAACTGCGTTCCCCCCCGAAATGACCTCTGAAAGTAGTATAGATCAAAGTCCCCAATCATTTATCCACGGACTCTGGGAAACATTTAGCATATTGCAGCTCTGCCGCCACCACAGGAAATCTCTCTTGAATCATTCAGTTTTGTATAGTTTGTGGAAAGCCAGGAGAGTGGGAGCTTTCTTGACCTTCTCAGGCAGGCCATTCCATAAGGTGGGAGCCAGAATGGAGAAGGCACATGAACGGGCAGTTGTTGATTTTGCCCATTTACAGGTTGGCTCTTGCAGAAGACCCTGCTCAGATATGCAAAGCTGTCATGGCGGAGGCACAGGTGGAGAGGTGGTCTCCCAGATATGAGGGTCCAAGTCCATGAAAGGCTTTATATGTGACAGCTAATACCGTAAATTGAGCCATACAACAAAAGACCCTGTGATTAAGGACTAGGTTTCCAAAACATAATCACAATGCTGTTGTGGGCATAAAATAGTTGCAATCTGCTTATCTGAAATTCAGGCTTCTTTGTAGTGTATCAAGGGATGTAGAGAAATTAAGACTTAAAAATAATCATAATACATCATTTTTTTTCCGTTGATGTTCTGAATTGAAGCAACTGGCTTTTTAAAGCCTCCTAGTGGCTGAAAAGAAAATTAAATAATAACATCAAGTTTTTAATATAGCCTCTTTCACATTCTGAAGTGTAAAATGCATTTCAATTCTGTAATTCAAGATTTCAGTTCTGTAAAAACAGATCAACACAATGTTGACCTACCAAACTCAAAGTAACACAGAACCTCAAAGTAACATAAAGCAGGGTGGGTGTCCTGGCAAGGCCCCACAATAAACTGCATTTGGCTTGGTGGGACACGAGCTGTACAGGTCTGTTCTGAATCCCTTTGTTTCGAGAAAGCCTCAGTACATCTTACTTTGAAAAATACAACTGAGCTCTTGATAAAATGTTGTCCAGATTTGAGAAGCTGTCATTTGGCTCTTACCCAGCTTTATGAGGGAGGAAGAGGAGGAGGAGGAGGAAGAAGAAGAAGAAGAAAAATTAGATTTATACCCCACCTTCACTCGAAGTCTCAGAGTGACTTACAATCTTCTTCCCTTCCTCTCTCCACAATAGACACCCCTATGAGGTAGGTGGGGCTGAGAGAGCTCTGAGATAACTGTGACTGACCCAAGGTCTTCCAGTTCACTGCATGTGAAGGAGTGGGGAATCTCCAGATTAGAGTCCACTGCTCTTAACCACTACACCAAACGTGTGATGGACAATGGTGTGGAGGCCAGGTTGCAAGCTGCCTTCTGGTACAAAATTTACTCTGCTATCAGTGGCTGCCCAGAATGTTACCCTGATAATGTGGAATTGAATGGGGGCCAAAAAAAAAAAGTTCTCCCACTCAGAGAACTATGGGCTACTGACAAGATTACATGGAGCAAGGAACAAGAATTATCGGGGGAGGAAAGCAATTTACTATAATACTCCACTGTCAGTGAAGAAGAGAAAAATCTCTCTTCCATTATTGCATGAACACAAAATAAAATGGGACACTTTATCTTCAGGATAGTTGAGCAGCGAGGAGGGAAGAGCCTTGGGAAAAATAGTAGCTTCCTGGTGTTCCTGAAATACCATCATCTACTATAATGGATGTAGTAGGACTAGCAATTACTATAGGTGTTTTCAGGTAGGCAAGAGGTTTCTGGCAACATATGATCAGGCTTCACAAGTGCCTAAATCCCTATCATATGAATACCAGTCTATAACCCAAGGGGAAATGAAATACATAATAGAAGACTGAAAAGAATATGGGTTGGATCCCATGAGTCACCAGTCTTCATAGTTTCCTTGCCCCCAAGCAACCATTCCTGACCTCAGGGAAGTTTACCCCCAGGGTCAAGGGACCCACACAGAGCAATAGCCATGCAGATCAGAAGGCTGCAGTGGAATGGGAGGAAGGGGTTAAATCACTCCTACACAGAGTAACAGCCATGCAGGTCAGTTGAAGGCTGCAGTGGAAAGGGAGGGCAGAGTTAAATCACTCCCTCCTACACAGAGTAACACCCATGTAGGTTAGAAGGCTGCAGTGGGAAGGGAGGAAGAGGTTAAATCACTCCCTCCTGCCTCTTGCATGAGACACTTGTCTAAGCTCTGCTGATGCAAAAGAAGCATCTTGGGGAAAATATTTGAGAACTCCTATTAAGTAGGATCAGTTTAGCTTGTGAAAAAACAGTGCACATGAAACTACTTTAAACTGAACCAAACCACTGGTTTATCGGGGTCAGTGCTGTCCACCTTGACTGGCAGTTGGTCCTACAGGGTCCTGGGCAGAGATCTCTCACATTACCTAATACCTGATTTTTTAACTGGAGGTCCCAGAGGTCCAAAGAGATTTCCAACCTGGAGCTCCCCTATGCAAAGCAGATGCTCTTCCACAGAGCCAGGCCCCACAAAAAATACCTTCAGCAGATTCTTGAGGAACAACAAATTATCATACTTGCTGCTCTAAGACCCTACCCAACATCAAACTACTAACAAGAAATCAGAATTTGGAAAGGGTCGCTGACATTCACTTCATTAATAATTCAGTCCCATATATGGCAAGCACTAGAAAGTGTACTCTTTAACATTATGCTAGCCAATGGGAATAATACTAGAAATTTTGGTAGAACCTTCATATTATTATGGTTCTTCCCATTTGTCTGCATCGTACCCTGCAAAGCTTATATAGGTATTCACTCTGGGGAGCAAGAGATTAAAGATTCCCTTTCACTTTATTTTATTTTTTATAGCATTTATATTGTGTTTTTCTTCATTCGTGGAACTCAAAGTCACCAGTATGGATTTCCAAAGAGATTTCCAACCCATGCACCAGCCAGGCACAGATTTTGTTGAGCTCTAGCAAGAGTGCTGTATCTGCTTTCAGTGTTCCGCAGCACAAAGATTTCCAGGGATTACATTAGAGGCCCAATAATGGCCAACAGGGTCTTGCCATTCAGAAACACTGCACACTGCATTAGGAACTAAATATATCCTTTCACTTTGAATACTATGCTTCCTCTTGACCCTTGCTGTGTATGTCTTCTTTTTTTTAACAGTGTAATTACTGAGGTTCCTTGGAAAACTACTGGCTTTATGCAAAGCCTGTAATCTTGGACGTATGGACTATCATTTTATATTGTTGTAAATACACCCAGAGAGCTTTTAAAAAGATAGTGACTGCTTAACAGCAGCATTTAAGTGAATCATTTGATTACTTCTGTCAGCACTGTATTAGTTTTGTAAAAGAGGAAACCATCATTAGGAGAAAATTACTAAGGTGATTTAGAAACTGCAGAGCTGGAATGCTTCTTTTGTTATAATTCGAGGACAGTTACAAAAACTGGCAAATGTCATATATACATCCTATAAGTGTGCATTATAGAACTCTGCAGTTCTTCTTCCATTTGTCATCCAACTTCTGTTTCTTTTTTTACACATCACTATCCATCAAGAAATAATTATGAGCAAAGAAAATAATTCCCATTGGTATAACAGATGGGAAAAGGAGGGAAGAGAGTACCTTTAATAATATCTCTGTAATATACAGGTCCAGCCTCTACTCCCCACCTGGCATCATATCAATGGCAATTTTGCTATGTGCCCAGGGTATTTTTTTTCATAGCTTGGGCTGAAATGAAATGGCTGGCAAGGAAAACCCCACCCCCAAACAGGGACATCATGCAATGACATCACACAGAAGTGACATGATCATGTCACTGCCATTGGGGGGGGGGGTGATGTTCTAGCTTTTGGGCAAACTCTATGGTTTTGAAGGCAAAAAACCCATAGAGTTTGCCCAAAAACTACAGCATCACCCCTCAACATTGGCAGCATGACGACGTCACTTCCGAGTGACATCATCCTACCATGCGTGCAAAGCACATGCAGCAGAAGATCCTGGAAAGGACCCGGAAGCCCCCCGCCAGCTACCAGGTAGGACCTGGCAACCCTAACAGGAAAGAAGTATTAGCCTCCAGCAGTGTTCCCTCTAAGCTGAGTTAGTGTGAGCTAGCTCACAGGTTTTTAGCCTCCGGCTCACAGATCTTTGTCTTCGCTCAGGAAGGGATGGCTCCAGAGCAGACTAATTGATGCAGTGGCCAAATCGCTCGCTCACAGTTTTAATGCTAGTAGCTCACAAAGTAGAATTTCTGCTCACAAGACTCTACAGCTTAGAGGGAACAAGGAAACTAAGATATATGAATCTTTTAAAGATACATTGTTGCTATTAAGAAATCTCCGAGACAAACAAACCTCTCACAGTTAAGAATTGAGTTTCTAAGAAAATAAGCTCAACAATACTCTGTCGCCAATGCAAAATATTATCAACTGCAAATACTACAAGATTTACCTCAGTTTTCTTGTCCCCTGCCTATTCCTAACCCAATGGTGCCTGTTTAATAAAATCACAATTCCTGTTTGAACTTTACTTCATGTTAAGTGCCATATACCAAGCGGATAACAAGAGGGCTCCTGCTTTTCTACAATAAATATCTGGCCTGGGCAAAACCCAAATAACTTCACTACTACAGGGTGGGACATGCAGAAAATTATAAATCTTTTATTAACACATGCTACAAGGGGGCTGCTCAGTCACAGAGTGGGGAATAACATTTTAGCAGTTTTGTTTGGGTGGAAAAATCTGCCTCACAGAACCAAACGAGCAGGGATCTGTCATAAAGGCTATGTGGCATCATGTCCTCATCACACTGGATATATTATCTCCAGTTGACTGTGTACCATATGGCCACAAGCAGCTAAACCTTCTTTTCTTAAAAGAGAATTGACACCAAAGCAGTGGCTAAGGGAGGAAGCAGACTGTAGTGAAGCTGAGCAAAATGGTACAAAAAAGATATTGGCGGGGACTTGCCTTTTGTGCATCAAACTTGTTCAGTCATGGATTCAGTTCACCTCTACCTTCCCTATATGAATGAATGACAGCCATTCATATTTGAGATGACATGAACGGATTCACTCAAGTCCAGAGTAGTATTGGCACTGGGTCAAAACCTGCAACTTGTAATGGTAGCCTAAGGATTTAAGGGAAGTATGTTTTGCCTGTCCCCCAAATTGCAGACAGTTAACTGTCAACATATAACAAATAATAACATGGTCAAAAGGTTCATATATATTCTCAACATACTCAGGAAAATAAATAATTTAACATATGACAGGAATTTTACTCACAAGTACTGTCTACAATAAGCACCTACTTTAGATCTCATAGATAAACAGGCTTTAACTAGTGCTGAGTTTTCTTAAATTTTTCAGGGAGGATGGGAGTTCTAGGGTACAGTTTTGTCAGTTGTCAGCATCAACAACAAAGGGAAGAAGATTACAACCCCACCCATTAAACATATTTTCCAGAAAATGATGTATATCATAATAATGGTTATCTATAAAGGCACTAGACACACACATGATATGAAATATATCCAGCTGGAGAATCAAAGGCACTCCTTGTTGCAAATAAATATTTCTTAAAATATTTAAATGGGTGGCTGCTCTAGAATTAGGATAAAGTAGCATAAGCATGGAGAAAGAAATCATTATCACGGTCATAACTTGAGCTGAAGCAATGAAGCATTTCATCTTCTATAAAAAGCACCCTCCTTTCAGTGTTTGAGAAAGGGAGGGGCAGCTTTTACAAAAGAACAAGTGTCAGGGGAAGAGGCAATGAGTCCTCATTGCCAGGACAGTTGGGTCAATGTTCCCTCACCCTTATCCAGTTACATGTGGTTGAACTGTGGCGGAATGTGGATACAGAAGCACAGTTGGGTATGATCAATGGTCAGTGCTATATAGCAAAACTTTCACCCCCGTTCCTGCTTTAGTTCATAGTTACACATGATTAGCTGTGGCTAGATGGGAATGGAAATGTGCATTTGGATGTGTTTCCAAATGCACATTTCCATTCCCATCTAGCCACAGCTAATCATGTGTAACTATGAACTAAAGCAGGAACGGGGGTGAAAGTTTTGCTATATAGCACTGACCAGCAGTAACAAGGCAGGGACTGTTGGCCTGGATACCTTAACAATGGAGATATATGCCCTCGTCCCCTCTTCAGATTTAGGACAATGGGGGACTGCTGTGTTAGTCTTCACACAGCAACAGACATAACTGGTTAATTTTCTGATCATAAAGTGTGGCAGCAAATCATAGGTAAAATCCTAGCACTACAAAAGATACAGCTTGCCCCCAGAGCAAATTCTGAGACTGGGGAGTTGGCCACCATGGCTCCATCCTGTACTTTCATTTGTTATCAATTTGTTTATGAACGCAGTGGAAGAGAGACCAGAAGTGGACAAGTTCTGTGTCTTTCTATATTTGCCCCAGCTTTTATCCTAAAAATACTTCCTCCACTGACTTCAATGGAACTTTCTGTACAGGAAACCATACTTGAATTACAGCCTTACATAAACACAGGGTGATATACTCCAGCTTTCACTACTCCTGAAAAACACCTTGCTGAAAAAGAATGATACTACAACCAGGATAACACATCAAAGTGATTACTTTGGGCACTGACTGTTTGTTTCTTAGTTTAACATACCACAGGACCTGGTCTTCCAGTGAGTCCCATAGGACCGGGTGGCCCTCTCATGGCAATCTGTGGTTTGAAAAAGAAATAAGAATTCAAGATAAACACACACTAAACTGCTGACAGCACTTATCAGAAGATGAGATTTACAGAGCTGGTTGTCGTTCATAGGTAGGTGTCATGAACAAAAAAAATATCGATAGGCCGCAGCTGTAACATGCTGCCAGTGATATTCAGCAACTTCTCAAGAGGTGAAGATGGGGTCTGAGAACTGATATACATAAAAGAAGATAGCTGTTAGGAAAAACCAAACCCCACTAACCTGAAGACTATCCTAGGAATCCCAGAAAGCATTCCAGGGGGCAGGGGAGGAAGCATTCCAAAATGTTTTATTTTATTTTATTTTTTAATCCTGTCCCTTCTGCAAAGAAATCAGGGGGAAATCCACAGGGTCTCCCTGTTCTATCCTCATGAGGTACATTAGCATGAAATATACTAACTTGTCCAAGCTTCTTACAGCTAAGGGTAGATTGGAACCCATGCTTGCTTGGTCCGAAGCTATCCATTAAACCACCTTCAGTGGTTGTGGAGAGCAGTGTGCATGTATGTGTGGAAAATCTGGAATGTTCTGTTGGAACCATCTGAGTGGAACATCACAAGGTCAGACGGTGAAGCTTCTTCACTCAACTTGCCTATTAGCCATTGATGGTCTCTCCATCATCTCTGCACATTTAATGCTTACCCTGGCTTGTTGAAGAATAGCTTGTGCTTGAGCCTCTTGAGCAGAGATTGGTGGGCCCTTCTCACCACCTCCACTAAAACGGAACTACATGGAAAGATAAAAAAGCAAACAAGACTGAAGACACTTGAAACAGCCATTCATTTTCCAAGATAACAAAGAGAACAGCTTCCTTAGGAAAAAGAAGCATTTTTTTTCTGCCTTGCAATGTACAGACCTGAAGAGAAAGTTGAATGAAAGGCACTGTGGCTAGTTAAGAAAGCCCAGTTGCAGGAGAAAACCAACAAATGTGACAGAAGAGACAGTATCCTTTATTCTTCATACGTTTCAACATAAATTACTTTTCTAAGGAAGTTTCCCCCCCCCTTAAGTAGCTGTTCACCCTCTCAAAATGATTTATCCTTAATATATCTCTGAAGTTAAGGCACAGACCTGCTGGAAGCTCTTCAGAAATGTTGACTGACTGAAAACAGGCAGTCACTTCAGATTCCCTTGAGTCAGGGTTTATCTCAAAACAAAAGAAAGGAAACTGTCTCTTCCCACTTACTTGCTGGGTGGGTTCCTCTCCCCCCCTTCAGGCGGTTTCCCCTCCTCCCCCACATTTTTGTTGTTTGTTTCTTCTTGCTGCTCACTTTATACCATGTTGATACATGCTCAAAATATACACTTCAACTAAAACCTCAGCTTTCAATTACATTTGGTATTAACTACCTTACTCTTTTCCCTCTAAATCCAAAGGCTCTCTTGAACATTGACTGTTTTTTCATATTAGAAACCTAACTACCTGACAGAATATGGTGTTACCAGTCAGATCTGTAAGATACTAACCAGTAACTAGCAAAACAATAAATCACCGTGTATGAGTATACAATATAAGCAAATATTTATATATAATGCTTTTGAAATTAAATTGTCAGCAAAATTACAACTATAACAAATTAAATGCAATCTTAGGCTTGACAGTACATATGAGACACTACAGTATAATTTTAGACAAACAACTGATATCTAGTATAAGTCCGTTTACGAATCCTTCTTCAGGTTTGTCGTCTGTTTTCTTATCTTCAAACAAATAAAGTGCTGCAAGCATTATTTCACAATGTAAATTTCATATACAGTTTTTTGTACGTTTTCACGCTTAATCTGGTGACTGGGGAGCTCCTATCATGCTCTCATGTGACAGAGTCTACAATGTGATATTTGGCTCAGCTACCCTCAGCTACAAAAAACTGTATATGAAATTTACATTGTGAAATAATGCTTGCAGCACTTTATTTGTTTGAAGATAAGAAAACAGACGACAAACCTGAAGAAGGATTCGTAAACGGACTTATACTAGATATCCGTTGTTTGTCTAAAATTATACTGTAGTGTCTCATATGTACTGTCAAGCCTAAGATTGCATTTAATTTGTTATAGTTGTAATTTTGCTGACAATTTAATTTCAAAAGCATTATATATAAATATTTGCTTATATTGTATACTCATACACGGTGATTTATTGTTTTGCTGGTTACATTACACCGTGGTCTTGTTTGTTATAACTAACCAGTAACTGGCAATCTTAAATGTGACAAGCCTGAAGTTGCATCATTCCTGAAACTATTGCAATCCTCTTTATTATCAAATCCCTATAGTCACACTTGGCTGGTATACAGACATAAGGAACATGTTTCAGATCTGAAGACTTACCAGCAGTGAAGGTCAAATATGGCTTAGAGTATGTACTGATACAGAGCCATCATTTCTATCAATTTGCCCAAGTCTTTCATTGTTATCCTTTGTCCACTTTGAGCTAACAAACACTGCTGATTATAAATCAATGGGAATTTCATTTGACTGCTTTTTTATCCTGTGACTGGTTTCCTCCTGATAACTACTCTAAAATCAGGAAAGCCTCAATGAACCTTCCTACTTTCCCCCCTCATCTCCCATGTTTGGGTCCTCTATCTATTATTTTCTACAAAGCAGGTGAGATAGCACAGAAAAGAGTCATGATTCAAATACAGAGTTCTCCATTAAAATTAGGGATGTGCACTCATATATATCCAATACAAAAATATATCTGGGGGAAAAAGCATCTAAGGCTGCGGTCACACGGAACATTAGCCATGCGAGTCAGACGGAAGACATGCGGGTTTTCCAGGCGTGATCTCACCGGCACATCTGGGAAGTGTAGCACTCCCGTGGCTCAAACGAGGCTTCCTGCCGAAACCACGCGGCAAAAAACTAGTACCTCCGAGGTACTAGTTTCCGGAAACTGCGGGGCAAGGGCGGGCGTCTGATCACGTTTCCGGTGGCATCCGGCGCCCGCCCATGTTCCCTGGCGAAAAAGTTTTTTTTTCTTCTAGTCTTTGTGGATGCGCAAAAGCACACAACGGAGCATGCGCAATTATGGTGGAAACAAAAAAAAACCTTCCAGTTTGCCGCACCGCGCACTTCGTTTTTGCGCGCGGGATTGGTCTGCGATCGGCACCTCTCCTTTCCCACGGAACCTCCACAGTACCTCCACGGGAGGTCTGATCAGGTAACCGCGCCTTAGTTTGCCCCGGGGCAAACTGCCACACTTCCCCCCCGCAGTTTCCTGCCCGTGTGACCGGGACCTATATTTTTCAGGTATCTCTGGATCCAAATACATACCAGAGATTCTCTTCCAAAGCCGGCAAATCCAATGCTGAATATATACAGATATGTTCAGGTATATCGAAGCCAGCAATCCAAAGCAGCTTAATTTTTTTCCCTTTTGCACATTTTGCAGGCAACAGGAGGGGGAGGGTGATGTCACAGGCAAGTGGGATCACATGTTAAGGAGCACTGACGTTAGTGTGTGTGTGTGTGTGTGTGTTCTATAAGTCTGCCTAGCTGTGTCTGGTTCTTCTGGGCTTCTGTGGATTGACATTGGTCCTGTTGGGCTTGCACTTCCACATTCGCCCTGGGTTCTTCTGAGTTTCTGTGGATTGACACTGGTTCTGTTGGCCTTGAAAAAGCATCCCCCAACTTAAGTTTGCTCTGCTGGGCTTCTGTGGATTGACACTGCTTCTGTTGGCCTTGCAAAAGTGTCCTCCGGCTTAAGTTTGTTCTGCTGTGATTCTTTGGTTTGACATTATTTCTGTTGGGCTTGCCATATTGGTTTGCCATTCTGCTGGGATTCCCTGGTTCTATGTTGGTTCTTTGGGCTTTCTAGTTCTGTCCACATTCAGAGGCTTTTGGCCAGTGGTTGTTTTGCTTGATCTTGAGTGTTTGGTTACTGTTTGCCCAGGAGAAGACTTAGTATTTCCCCCACCCTAGGAAACAATGGAGGATGGCTCGGCAGGCTTTATTCAGGATCTCAAAGAATTCAGGGTCTTGGTTCAATTCACTTGAAATTAGGGGGTTATTTAAACAATAGGAACCAGCAGCTCCAAAGCAATTTTGGTACCATTCGCTTGAAAAACAACCCCTCCAGCCCACTAAAAAGATTCCCCATAACAATACCAGAGCCAAATAATATTGGCATCCCAAAAAAGCCCAGTTCCAAATATCAAATTGGCATTTGGAAACTGGGTAACCAGGAATATCAAAATTTTTCAGTTCCCTGAAATCCAAATATGAAAAATACTGACTTTTTTTTGAGGTGCACATGCCTAATTGAAATTGGTATTTGCTGTCTTAAAAGATTCCCAACAAAGAAAATGTCCAGTCTAAGACATTACCATGAAAACATTATACAAGAATTTTGATATAATTCATAAAAAGCAGATTTTCTTTTATGGTTTAAATGCAGTGAAGTTTTCAGGCAAAGGTCTCCTTGGCTGCATCACTGTACTATAATATGATTCCTTAATTTCTATTCTTTGTTTAACAGTCTAGGACTGGGTGATCAGTTTAAAAATCCCAGAGTTTAATAATAATTCAACCCAGAAAGGCCCATTTGTTTCTGGAAAGGATGGAATGGAAGGGCAAAGAAACAACTTACCGGCAACATTAACATGGTACCCGGGGGTCCTGCTAAGCCGTCAGCACCTGGAAGACCAGGACGTCCTGGTGGACCCTAGAAGAGGTGAAGGCAGAAAGTTACATGACTGAAATATTTTTGCTGGGACAATGTGCAAGTAATAGAAAACATATTTTCAATTGCCTTTTTTGCATATTCAAAACGGTCTTAAGCTGCGCTCTTTCTGCATTTTTTTTTTTAAATTTAACTTTAAGGGCTGCTCTCTGCACAGGAGACCATGGCAATATGGTGTGCTTCGAAGAAACAACACAAATAAGGACTGTGACCTATTCCTGAGAGAATACAGTGCTCATTCCCAGCTCCTGAACATCTGAATATGTGTTTAATTTCTCATAGTGTTGGATCCAGATTAAATTTACTAAATTTTCTGCTAACAGGAGGTGTAATTTCTGCCAAATCCCCCTTTCTGCTACAGACCCCAATTTGCCCCTCGTGCCATTCAGGGAGATAGATGGGTTGCAGTAGGAACAGAGGGGGCATCAAAGTTCTGCTCTGCTGATGGAACTGCCTTCCATTATCTTCTGCCAAACACT
Organism: Gekko japonicus; assembly: GCF_001447785.1. Taxonomy (NCBI): domain Eukaryota; kingdom Metazoa; phylum Chordata; class Lepidosauria; order Squamata; family Gekkonidae; genus Gekko; species Gekko japonicus. The sequence continues at coordinate 663,569 of NW_015169180.1, read as the reverse complement.
AGCAAGGTATCTCCCTCCATGCTTTCAAATTTTACACATCTCTGCATCATACCATCTCTGGACTTCATCCCCTCCACAGTCTGTTTCATGATGTATGAAAACAATGTATATAACAGCTCAGTGGGGGAAGCACATAATTTGCAGACAAAAGGTCTTAGAGGCAGTCATTGGCATCTCCAGTTAAAAGGATCTCAGAAAGCATCATACATTGACACCATCCTTGCAGCTGTTCCAAGTGGAAGAATTCATGAAGCATCTGAACTGGCGTAAAGGTTTCCTAATTTCTCAATTGGGAATTTTAAGCATTGTTTCAGAAAGACTCAAACTATGCTTTATACACAAACCTTTGCAACAGTAGCCAGACAGCCTGCTTACAAGAAGAAAAGTCCTTCAGTGGATGTGAGTAGGAGGAGAGAAGTGCTGGGGAAGAGAGAACACTGACTCTTTCCAAAAACAAAACCACAAATATTTCATAAGGCATGTCTAAAGTAGTCTTATTTGAATCTCTTTCTTGTAGGCCAAAAAGCCTACTGGGAGAGTGGGTGGGGGGGGGGGGGGGGGGGTTAATGCTGAGTAGAAAACTGGAGCTAGGAAATTTAAAAAGCAGGAAAATGATGTTGCCCCTTACCCCTACTACTTTGGTGCTTCCAATCAACTCCACAGGAGTAACTCTTCCGCACCTAAATAATCCACCAGGCCACCTTATGATGTATTTGCACATAATGTGTTGTTTGGGCCTAAGTTCACTAATTACTTATTATGCATAAAGAAAAAAATTAAATTACAACCATTGAGTGTGAAAGACTTGTACAGAGCTCTGACTGCCAGTCTGTAGAGAGCTATGCAATTTCCTAAGTCTCTTTTTCCTTGCATTAGGGAAACCCATCATGAATTAGCATATAGAAGTATTGATGACAACACCCACTTGCAGAATGTGTTTGTGTGGGAGCATGTCTCATAGTGAGGTTTCAGCAATAATGTCCATTTAAGCTGTAGTATTGGCGGGGCTTCCAGACACAAACAGCATGCTGGGCTCACTAAACTGTCACTTGTAATGCTAAGTGGAACTCATGCCACATCACTTGCAGTACGAAATATGCTCAGTATGAATACAATTAGATCTCGTTAATTATACCAAACTACAAATGCATTAAAAAGATGTTGTGACAAGACAAAGAAGCAGTAAATCACAGCAGTTTTAAACAAATTAATTTAAGACTGTTTCTGAATTATGTTTTCATAATTCTGAATTATGTTTTCTGAATTATGTCTGTGAGGAATATACTGTGGAGGAGCCTTCTCATCCTCTATGGTCATCTGGTTCCCCTCCTGCAAAGGGTCTCAGTGTGGAGTGAAGGGGTTCAAACCCATTCCTATTTTCCTGCTACTCCCGTCCATGTTTGACTATTAATGCCAGAGCAATACAGCTAAATCTATCCCCCATGTCTGGCAACCTGTGTCCATTTAAGCATGCCCCTTATAACCAGAGAGGACATCCAAGGCAGTCAAAGTGAACCACAGCTTTACTGGGGCAGGGTTGAGTTTTTTTGTCACTTGGGACAGGGGCATCCACGTCCCTAGAGGGCAATGAGTATAGGGTCCCCCAGATACAAAAACAATGATGACCTAAATATAGATTATATGCACATGTGTGTAACAAAAACAAAGAAATGTTTTTCCTTAGGACAAAGCTGCATCAGGAACAGCAGTTGGGAGTGGAGCAGTGGTAGCTGGAGAAAGCACTCTCACTCCTGTGATTTCTCTGTTCCTATTTCATCCCTCTAAAAGCTACTCTTCCTCAGGAAAAGCAACCACTGAACTTTTTTGTGCTGCCTGAAATGTGTAGTTCCACTCCAGTTTGTCCTTTGCCTCATCAGATATCAGAAGAATCTACTTTCATAGATATTCAGAGGGTTCAACCCTGTTACCCTGAATTTCTATTAATAAAGTAGTCATAGAATGTTACTACATTATGCCTGGAGTTAAATATGCCAAATACTGTGTTGAATATTACAATAGAGCTATGATTTAAATTTTAAGATTTTTAAAATGAATTATTTAATTACTTCTTAAAATAATGTAAGCTTTTACTATAATAGGGAAATGTACCCTTTGGATGAGTCATGTCACCTTGTGGAGGATAGCTATATCACTGGCTGTTATCCATAATAACTTCACATAAACACACAAAGCTTCCTTATACAGTGTCAGATCATTGGTCTATCAAGGTCAGCATTGCCTTCTCTGACTGGGAGCAGCTCTCCAGGGCCTCAGGAAGACACATCACATACTGTTGGGTCCTTTTAGCTGGACCTGCTAGGGATCGTACCTGAGACCTTCTGCATGTACCGCAGATGGTATACTAATGGGTCACAGTCCTTTCTGTGTTCAAGGGAATGGTATGTCTGTTTAACAGATGCTACAGACAAACAACAAAGAATGGCTTTCATCTGTATGCCCTAATCATGCCATGATGCCTTTAAGCTGCAGACATAGACATTTCAGAAATAATGTTCAGACAAAACAGGAAATGCAACTGAATTTGCTTCCTGTTCCTTGCAATTATCCATCTGGTCAAAAGAAAAATTTATCCCAATGTAGGCATCAAGTGCTCCACTTAAAGATTGAGTGTCTTCCCATTGAGGGAAATTGAAAATTTCCCCTCAGATGTCACACAGACACTCAGGAACAACTGTTTCTCCCTTGAACTGTCACATCCAAAACAACTCTGAGCACACTAAAGAGGGACAAGCATTCCACAGAGAGATGTATAAATATTTTGGGATTCTGAAAGGTCAACTATCATCCATGGAGCTCAAGCCTAAATGTATCCTTCATCCTATGTTTCAATGACCAGCCACCTCTAGAACACTGCACATGTGTAATGACATCCAGTGTATGCATGGAGTCCTCAAAACAGTATCATCCAGCAAGGGCCCAATTTTCAGTCTGAAGACTGCAATGGGCTATGGTCTTAGCAGTTAAGGCCTTGGGCATATGGACATGGGGGAAACCTAATGCTATATTGATACAATAGCATTTAATAAATCCTTTTGAGATCAAGCCAAATTTCTGCTGAATACCAGCTTTGATATGAAAGAGATCAGATAAGAGACCCAAATATGAAAGTCTGCATGGTATAGTAATTAGTAATACAAGGACTTGGAAGATCCAGAGGTCCAATCATGAAAGAAGCTTACTGTGCAACTTCGGGCCAATCACTCTCATTCTTAGCCTAGCCTATCTCACCAGGCTGTTATGACAATAAAATGGAGGAAGAGGGAAGGTTAGATAAATATGTGATAGACAGAAAATATTGTGCTGGGTAGATCCAACCTTGAATCCATTTTCCCCCAGCAGAGCTGAAACCCCATGTGTTATATCAGCTCTGATTGTTTGAGATGTTGGTTTCATAAACCACAGCTGTTAGATGCCTAACCATCCAATCTGGAACATCATGTCTTCTCACGCTCTCCCACAAAGCACACATTGACTTACCCTATCACCAGGGTCACCAGCAGGACCTGTGGGACCTTGTGTGCCAGGAGGACCCATAAGACCCTATAAATAAAAAGAACATTAAGTGACTGTTCTGCATAACTTTCCACAATAGCTTCAGACTGCTACCAATCTGGGACTGAGGAATAACGAAACATTTTATTTGGGAGCCAGGTGCTGATTTCTCAAAAAGGAACAAGAATTTGTGAATATGTGAAGAATTCGCAGTCTGTTGCCACTGGGGAAACAAAGTCACACGGCCCATGAGAAGCTAAGCTGAATACCTGCATGCATTTTATCAAGTCACCATGAAAACAACAAGCACACCGATTGATATGGACATGATTTTTAAAATGACCGTGAAGTTTAAAATCAAATACATACATGAGGTCCTGGAGGCCCTGGTGGTCCTTCAATCAGCATCCCCTATGGAAACATAAAGTCACATAAACACTAGGGAAAGTGTAAAAAGCGAAGAACAGATGACAGCAAATATAACGTTCTGAATTATATTATTTTTGTTTGCACAAATACATCCTTGTCTGATATTCACTGAATCTTATTAAAAAGACAATTTCCCCCCTTCACGGGCCACAGCTTGTACTTCACAGAATTCTTCTCGTAACACATTGATATAACTGCTCAACAAAAAAGCCTTATTAACAAGCCTGCTTAGGGAAAGTATTTAAGAACTGCCTCATAAATCATCTTTAGGGTTGCTTTCCATCCATGGGGCTGTTGGTGGTCTTGCAAGGATTCATTGGTATGAACTGGGGGCCTTGAAAGTGAGAATGGGGTCAGTGGGGATGGACACTGTTATACAGACAATCATCATTTTTTTAAATCTGTCACAATTGCTCAGATCATGACAGTCACATGTCTATCTCCTACACGGAAGCACCAGTTCAGTCAACTGGCTTGCAGTGCAATCCTAAACAGAGTTACACCATTCTCCATTGAACTCAATGGGCTTAGAAGAATGTTACTCTGTTTAAGATTGCACCGTATGTTACAAGGAGGGATGCATAAATCATTCCCTCATAGAAGGGTGAAAGTATTGTTTGCGGGGGGGGGGGTTCCTCCCTTATTTCTTAAAATCACTCTTCATGTATAGAACATATGTCATTCATAGAATCACAGAGTTGGAAGGGAACGCCAGGGTCATCTAGCCCAACCCCATGCACAATGCAAGAAATTCACAACTACCTGTCCCTACACCCCCAGTGACCCCTGCTCCATGCCCAGAAGATGGCAAAAAAAAACCCTGCCAGGATCCCTGGCCAAACTGGACTACAGAAAATTGCTTTCTGACCCCATTCTTTGTTAATATGCTTCCAATATGCTGGCTTTTTTTCCTTAGTTAGTTTTTTTTTCTTTCAAGAGTTGTACCAGCAAGTCTAAGATCACACCGTAAATATCAGGAGGATGCACAGCCAGTAAGATTTTGGCTATGTGCTGACATCACTGAGGACAAATGGAACTGATTAAAAGCAAGTTTCCTGTTCACATGGGTGATCCATTCACAGTGGGATCTCTGATTGGCTAGAATGACAAATTCTTTTGTTGTCTTTCATATGCTAGTTGTAGTACTTGGAGGATCATGAAAATTGCTCCCATTTTTAGATAGATCCAAAAGTGCCAGCAGCTCCATTCCAGTAGCATAAAGCTATCTAAGAAGCCCTCTAGAAAAACTACTCATTGAAAGGTCAAGGTGTTCCTGGAATATGCCGCTTCAGATTGGAAGTGAAAAAATATGACTAAATGCCAACCCATTAAATTTATGATCTCATACAGAAAGCAAGAGCAGCAGTAAGAAGACTAGACTGTGATGCTCTTCTGACATCTAGTTTCCTACATGCATAGAAGCTTTTTATATGGAGTAGCATTCAGGTCATGTAATCCACAACATGCAGTCCTGTTTTATTTACAATCATTATTTATTTATTTATAATTTATTTAAAATATTTGCAAGCCACCTCTCCACAGAGAGTCACAACATAATAAAAAATTATTAGATTCACAGAAAAATTAAAAGCAGACACCAAAAGAATTAAATCTAATTATAACACAAAAATTAAAATAGCAGCATCTGTAACAAAGGACTGGCAAACAGTACACCAGCACTGAGGCAAATGAGGAATCATCCATTATTTAAAAGCTTGCTGGGAAAAGTCTTAGCATGATGCCTACAAACAGAAAGTGACAAGAGACCAAAATGACGGAGAAATCGAGTCTATTCAAGGGTTTTTGGTGGGAAGCCCCAACTGAAAAGGCCTTATCCTTCAGGTCCTCTGGCTTTATATCTGAAGACCGGAATGGAGGGACAAAAAGTGATAAAGAACATAATAGCCAGGAAGGGCTATGTCATGGGTCAAGGCTAGGGTTGTCTCTCTTATAGTACTTCCTATGCCAATACAAGCACAAATGCAAGTGTTCCATGTCCAAGTACTACAACACCACAATAGGGAATTCTGCCCCTGTTGTATTTCTGCTTTCCACATGAAAGTATGTTGTCTAAAAACAGTGATAGCTACAGCAGCATGGGTAATTTTGCATGCCAGGCTGATTCTTCCCCATTAAAATACAAATTACCATACATAAGCCATAAATCCTAACAAGGTTTGTGAAGACTGGCCCTAATATTTGGAAATGTCATGCTAGAAATCTTTGCAAAATGTTCTACTGAGTTGAATGTGACTTACTAAATTGCAATACACAGACATTTGCCTTACAGCAAATCTCATAGGTACTTACTTTCAAGTAAACACACACAAGGTCAGGAAGTCTGACTGAATGACTTAACCAGTGGAAAAATGATATGCAAGAAAGCAAGCATTAAAGCAGAGGTGTTGAACTCATTTGTTACAAGGGCCGGATAGGACATAAATGTCACTTTGTCGGGCCGGACCATGTGTGCCATGAAATGTAACATGAGGTACCGGAGATAAAAACTTTAGAAAGATGATTTCAGATGCTGAATGGCAATAGGCTCGGTTGCAGAGGGGTAGTATGCATGGACATATGATCATTGGTAATGACACAGGAAACTTAGGTCTCTGTTTGGTCCAGGAGGATTCAGTCCAGGAGGATGCAAAGAATAAATGGACATAAGTGAGCAGTGACTAACGAAAGCTCATACCCTGACACAAATTTTGTTAGTCTTCAAGGTGCTACACTTACTCTTTCTATAGCTATAAGAAACCACATTCAAAACCCAGTGGGGGGACATTTTAATCTTCCAGTACATTCAGTTGCTGACCTAAGAGTAGCAGTTTTCTTACAAAAGAATTTCAAAGGGAGATTAGAGAGAAGAACTGCCGAATTGCAACTGATAATGAAGCTCAATGCATCCTCCTGAGCTGAATTGAGACCTAGGTTTCTTTTCTCAGTACTAATGGCTGCTATTGTCATTTGGGATCTGAAGAAGTGAGCAGTGACTCATGAAAGCTCATGCCCTGAACAAATTTTGTTAGTCATTAAGGTGCTACTGGATTCTTGCTCCCTTCCACTAATAAAGACTGCAAACTGCACTGCTGGGTTTCTTTTATTTATTTATTTTCATCTATTAGAACTGGAAAGGGAGAGCTCTCCAAGTGAAATAATGTGCTGCCTTCAGACTGGACAAAATCCACTCACTGCTAGTGATGATAATATAAAGTTTAAAAAATGG
>NW_015169180.1:642672-656269 GCF_001447785.1 Gekko japonicus | reverse complement strand
GAAGCTAAGAGAGAAGTCATCTTTCCATTATATTCTATGGGGCCATAGAATACAATGGAAAGATCGCGCTGCCACTACGGCGCGAGTCCAGAGAGAAAGGGTTTAAACTTTAAACCCCTTCTCTCTTCGCTCCCCCCCCCAGCCCACCTTGCCAGGCTGGCTGGGGAAGGGAAGGGGAGGCTTTTGAAGATGCCTCCCCCCTTTTTTGCTTCTCCAGCCGGCCTGCCAAGGTGGGCTGGGGGGGGAAGTGAACTTTAAACCCCTTCTCGCTTCGCTTCCCCCCCAGCCTGCCTTGAAGCGAAGAGAGAAGGAGTTTAAAGTTTAAACCCCTTCTCTCTAGAGCTGCACCACAGCGGTGGCACGATCCTTCAATTGTATTCTATGGGGCCATAGAATACAATGGAAAGATCAAGTCACCCCTGCGGTGCCGCCCCTGTATTCTATGGGGCCACAGAATATAATGGAAAGAACGTGCTACTCTGGGGCGCTCCGGCAGGAAATGACCCCTGCCCCTTATCCCAGATGCATATTTTTCCCACTGCCTTTTCTTTTTTAACATGGGTGTGTGATCAGGACTCAAAATAAACAGCAGAGCAGTGCTTGTAGGAAGAATCACCCACCCCCACCCCCCCAAGTACACATGCACAGGAAAGCTTATACCTGGAATAAAATTTAGTTGGTCTTAAAGGTGGTCTTAAAGGACTCTCTCTCTTTCTTGTTGTCATGATCTGGGCTGTGCCACCAGAGGCCTACTAGGCCCAGGGAGCCTGGCTAGCAGTAGGTGAGGCTGGGCCTACAACTCCTAGAAGCCCCTGAGAGGTTTAGGAGCCAAAATTGACCAATTTGGAGTAAAAGATCTGGTGCAGCAGGAAAAGTTGTTCTTCTTCCCAGGGAACAGGGCCAGGAGAGGCTGCTGTGGGGAAGAGACGCTCATCCTGAAGGAAGGATGAGTAGTCTAGTGCCACCTGAAATAGTGAGCTAGGGACAGTATATATTTAGATGCTTTAGGGCATTTGATTTCTTTTCTTTTCACCCAATTACTATTATTATTCTGCACCTTGTTGTTTGACCTCCTATAAAATAAATTATTTTCATTGTTTCACTCTGACTGGTCCTCACACCTATTATTCGGCCAAAAGGGAGGACAGAGGGTCTTGGGAGGGTGCTCTGGGCCTCCTCAAGGGAGCCTAGAACCAGAGTGGTGGCAGCGTCAGGTGACACCCCACCTGAGCCGTGACACTTGTGCACTCTCTCTCTTTCCTCCCCCTCCCTCCCTCTCTCCAAATGAGGGAAGAGAGTAGGGTTCCCAAGTACTTACCGTGATCCGGCGGGGGAAACATACTTCCCGGCCGGACCATTACAGCAGTTATGAGAGCTAGACATTTTGTAGGACAACTTCAGTGCAAATTTCTCTCCTTATTATTGACAGCATGTTTCATGGTGGGCCTGTGACTGATCAGCTGTTTTAGTCCTGTCATCATATATAATGAACATAAATCTTTATCAGCATATTTTGCCCAAAGTGTGAGAGAGGCTTTCTTAAGCAACTGCAGCAATCTCACAGTTTTTCTGATGATAATTTTACCAGCCATTTGCTTTCCCAGATTTTTAGCTGGGTTAACAAGTATGGTTTGCATTATCTTCCACAGACTAGAGACAACCAGATTCCCACATAGGTGCATGTCTATTCTATCCTGGTAAGTCATCAATTAGTAACTGACAACAGTCATCTTATCCACTAGGTGTGTACACACAAAAAACTGGGGGGGGGGTTGGATTCAGGTATGTTGGACCCCACAAAAAATCCAGATGCCCCCCAACCCAAATTCCAATACCAGTATGGTATTTAGATACAGCTTTTTTCAGGAATCCCATTTTTTTTCTGGCTTCATTATACCCTATGGGATTATATTGTCAATGGGGAATCTATCCAGGGGTCTGGGGGACTGTTTTTTTGAGGCAGAGGCACCAAATTTTCAGCATAGCTTCTGCTGCCTCTCCTCAGAAGAACCCCCAGGTTTCAAAAATAGTGGGACAGGAGGTCCAATTATATAGGCCCCAAAAGAAGGTGCCCCATTCTCCATTGTTTTTGATGGGAGGGAAACAGCAAAAAAGCAAGGACTGATGTCAAATTAGAGAATCTCTGCAGCAGAAACTGAAGGTGGGGAGCATTTTTGCAAGCCCAGCAAAACCCAGTTCTCCACCACCTCCAATATCTACTGCAGAGACTCTCTGGTTTAACATCAGCCCTTTCTTTTTTTTGCTGTTTTTCTCCCATTGAAAACAATGGAAGATGGGGGCACCTTCTTTGTGGGCCTGTATAGTTGGACTCCCTGCTCCAATCTTTTTGAAACTTGGGTGGTTTTTTGAGAAGAGGCGCCTGCAGCTACACGGAAAAATTGGTGCTTCTACCTCAAAAACCAGCTCCCCAGGACCATAGGCTATAATGGAGCTGGAGGTATTTAAAAGTGTTGCAGTCTCTTTAAATGCATTTGTGAAGCTGCAGCTTCACCCCAAATGGCATTTAAAGGGACTGGGGTATTTTTAATGCTGTTTAACACTGTTTAACTGCAGCTATCCTGCTTTCCTGGATAATCCCAATATTTTTCAGGATTATCCGGGATGGGCTATGGTGGTCAGCCGAAAATACAGCCCTCTCTATATCTGGCTGAAAGAATAGTCGGAAAAATAGTGATAAGGTATTTTTTGGCTATTTTCCCAACTTGGATAGATCTGAATGCACACCCTAGTATCCACCAATACAAACCCAGTTTGACTTCTCGATATCTGCTGACCCGTAGCTTAATGTGTGAATGGACTTCACTGAAAAAAGAACTATGTCTGAAGCAACATAAGGTTATGTGAACTTTCTGTGAAGTTTGGTGTCTCATGGCTTCTCTTGGTGCAGCTCCCTTTTTCTTCACTGACACACCCAAGTTACCAATTCAGTCATCAAAAGATGGAGAACCATATGAGAAATGACCCCCAAAACTTTGCAACAGCTAGCCTCTAAAATACTCACAGGTTCTATCACAGCTGGCTCGCCCTTCTGTCCTTTTTCTCCATAAGCACCATGACCATTCACCTGCCAAGTCAACATACATTAGAAATTCAGTCAGGTCTAAAATCTGTTTTCCATCCATCTGGAGACAAATCAATATTTTGCAAGGAAAGAAAGTGGCTTGAAGGGCTACACATTTCTTTTTATCCAACAGTCAAATATATTTTGATGGTTAAAAAACCTGAAATAATTTATTTACCAAAGATGAATGTAAATCCTACAGATAGAATATTGCTTTCCATCTGCCTTCAGTTCTCAGGAACCCCCGCCCCTCTGTTTTCAATTGCAACGATAGGATATTAATTTCCATTTTGTATATCACTTCCCTCTGGATAGTCAGTAAAGATATTTCCCCAAGCTTACAGGGATTTTGTCCAAATGGCACAGCAGAATCAACATACACACCATAGTCCAAACCAGTGACTATAGCAGAGAGAGAGAGAATCTTTTTCAAGAAATATCTCTTTGCATACTGTTTAGTGCTACAATGGCTGGGAAAGCTGATGAAACACCTAGAGTCCATTTTTTCAGTTAAAAACATAAACCCTGAAAATTACTCTTCTAGGGGCCAAATTCAAACAACTGCACATTGGGCTAATTTCAATCAGTACAAACATATTCTGTTTGCCTAAGCTTATTGTTTATGCAAAGACATTTCTTCCATTTTGGTGCATGTATTTAATGTGAGACAATCATATGATCACAGTACCATGAGCATAAGCTGTTGGTATGTGTACAATGAACTGTGCATATGTACCACTTTGGTGGGAAGGTAACAGTGTTCTGTGCGCCTTGGTGTTTAGTCATGCCAGCCACATGACCACGGAAACGTCTTTGGACAGCGCTGGCTCTTCGGCTTTGAAACAGAGATGAGCACTGCAACCCTAGAGTCAGATTCGACTGGCTTTCGAGCAAGGGAACCTTTACCTTTACCTTTTTACCACTCATCATGTTCAATCTGCACAGCTTCCTGCCCATACATACATTCAACCCCTTAGATTTCACCTCTCTGATCTGGCTACATATCCATGATTGGCAAAAAGGCCCAGACTATGTCAGTGTAAACTGACCTGGTCCTTAACAACATTGTAAAATCAGGGATGAGCAATCAGCAGCACATGGGTTGGATGCAGCAATTTCATCTGAGCTGACCAAAAAAAAGGAAAGTATTCTGTGCACATACAGTAGGAAAAACAGGGAAATAACTCCCCCCAGCACTGTTTTGGCATGGGAAAATGTCTTGTGGAAGAAGGCAGGAGCCTTTCCTTCCCCCACAGTGGTGCTCAAAGCCCGTTTCATTTTTGAAAATCCATTTCCTGCAGCTCCTGTTTGTTAAAAACTTAGTTTGTTAAAAGCTTAGCTCCACAGATTATGCCAACTACATTACAACATCCAACCATCAATGAGGGGGTTGGATCATTCTGGACATGGAGACTGTAATCTATTTGGCCACCTTTAACTAAACTCAGCTTCAAGTGGCTACAAACATAACACAAGGCTACGGATGCTTCAAGTTGCTGGTTACAGTGGGTTTAAGCATACCTAGGTCAGAATGTCACAGGACTAATGCAGGAAAGAAAATGAAAAGTGAAATCTACTGTTCCCTCTTACATGGGATTCTGAATTAGGTTCAGTCAAGTTACTGGGAAAGAAATGAACCTAACAATTTGTTCACATACCCGCATCTGGACAATCACTAATTGAAGTTAGCTGAAGAGTTCCATTCTCAAATTTGACACACCATATGAGAGGAGGGAGGAAGGAAGGAGAGGAAGGAAGGGAGAGGCAGGTCCATGTTTGGTATGAACAAGGTTTGTTTTGTTTATGTTCTCTGAATTAAGCTTCAGCAAACCCTCCTTTTGGTTTTTTTGGTCCTCTGGTTGAATAGAAATCAGGAAATAATTGTGCCAGAATGGAGTGACTTTAAAATATATCTGGAAAAGAACTGGGATGTGAAACAAAACTTAATATGTTTAGATCAATATTAAGTCAAATGATGTTATCTTTAGATTGTAATGATAAGAAACTGATATTTTTGATGATATGAAGTAATCTGGAGCAGGGGTGGAAGCATTGTGGGAAGCCATTGGAGGGAGAGGAGGAACTGGGAATGGGGTAGACAATTGATAGAATGAAATGATTTTAATTTTACATGTTGTATTCCTGAGAAAATAAAAATTTGTTTACCAAAAAAAAAAGGAAATAATTGTGCCAAGACCCGTGACTGTGCTGGATGAGAGCTGCCTTCACTGCAGTATTACATTTTCATATGATTTTCAGAAGCCAACACTGACAAGTGAGGAATCTCACCTCTCTGATCTGGTTACAAATCCCTAAGCTTAGAGGAGAGTGATAAGAGTGTAGCCACAAGCTCTTTCGAAGTTGGAATCTTTTTAAAAAGACAGATACTCAGTTCAGTGTCTCATTCTGTACTTGTCACCAAACTTTCCAGAAATCCAGCTACAACTACAACTCTATGCATGCCAACCTTGATGAATGGGAAGAAGAGATTTAAACCAGACCATGTGTGATAGCACCGCTCTTGTCTCTGGGATTAAATGCACACAGAACTCAGGCATAATGCAAAAACATGGTTTATTTTAACTACGGTTAGTTTGTGAAACTGAGATTCAGTACACAGACAACCACTTAAATCCTCATTTGCTTTGACAAATACTCATTGCATTTCCTTCTCTCTCTTGCCTGGGATGGGGGTCGACAGAGAACAAACCATTAAGACATCACACAAAACCATATTTAAGACTAATTGTTTCATAAATTAAGTTCATTAATAAATTGGCATCAGACCCGGTTTGATGAAACCTAACTAGCCATCAGTAGTGGAGTTACCTGCACTCAGAAAAATCACAGCAATTATAGGTAAACCATAGTTACATGTGACATCTGAAATGAGATACTGAGATACTAGTTTACAATGTAAAATTCTAGGTCTTCAGTCCCAAGGGTCTTACCCAACCAATCCCTTGAAATGTCTGTTTCTTGTGTATGGATTTTAAATACCTTGAGACATAGGCACTATTGATTGACAATTGTACCCAGATAGCTAGGGGAATCTAGATAGTCATACTGAATCTAAGAATCTCTTTCTCCAGATTCACAGTTACGTTGATCTTTTCAGGCAGTCCTGTGCACAGCCAAGCATAGTTGACACTTTATGTCGAATTTGAAACACCATTATTACACTCGGTCAGCTAGCCCCTGGTGAACTGCCATACATGATTGATACCTTTATTTAGTTTGCTGAGTTACAAGTTAGGCCATACTAAATGAAGTTTAGCAAAATCCTTTCCATTACCTCTAGAGTTACAATATAAAGAGAGAGAAAATTCTGAATAGACTTTCATATCAAATCATTAACATTCACACAATTTCACTTTTGAAGCCACACAACTTTTTTTTAATGTATCCCTTTCTTCCCACATCTTCTTCTACTTGTGCAATAGAAAACAAATTGCATTAAAAAGCAACAGAAGGCTTCCTATTGCTGCTGTGACTCTAGCCCATAGAACATAGGAAACAAAAAGAGCTATAATCAGCTACTAACCATACAGCATATTTAAAGAATACCTTCAATGTGGCTAACTTACACTCGTTTCTGTGACATCAGTCTCTGCTGGAACACCAGGCCCAAACTCCTCATTAGTGGGATTTGTAGGCTTCTCTTCATAGTCTTTATATTCATAAAAATCATATTCGCCTAAATCTCCATCTACCAGAACTTCAGATTCACTGTGGTCTATTGTTCCTCTGCTTCCATACTCTCTTTCCTCGTTTTTTTTAGTCTCTGAATTATACTCCTCTCCCGTTAGGTATTCTTCAGTAAATACTTCTTCAACTGGATTTTGCTATTCACGTAAGCACCAAAGGTTGGGGAACAGGATGAATATGTGGATTACTGTTAGTAAAGCAACATAAACATTCAGTAGCTTTGAATGTTATGGTCGGTAAAATAACATGTCAGCACCAAAGCCTGGCATCTTTTAATTCTGAAATCCTGGGGAAACAGTTTTTCAGAAGTTTTAAAAGATCACCTAAGGCACATACAGAATGCACAATGAATTAAATGAATGCTTTTTCATGAATGTAAATTTGTTTTCATTTGCAAAATCAAGAAATGAAACTCTAGTGCTACTAAATTATGTAGATAACAGTGAAAATTCTCACCAATTCGCATTTCACTCATTGCATTTTGTTGCATGTGTTATTCACTAAGCACACTGGATAGCATAACATTTTAATTTTTATGCCACTTATATCAAGCTTTTATACTTGGTTTTACACTTTTTAATATCAATCATACAAATTAACTGGACACTACCAAGTTTAAGGGATTAATAATACTGCCTTATCTACTGTGTGTTAAAATTGCTTTAGCTGATATGATAAACATATCTCATGTCAATTAAGAAGAAGAAATAAGACAATTTCTTTTGTAAAGAATGAGATGGTATTTCATTACATTGTATTGTTTATACATGTCAATTGTTATCTTCTGGGAGGAAAGGTTTAACATTGATTTTATATATAATGTCCATATAAGATGATGAGTAAAATAACATTTGATGTTTCAATATTGCCTCTAGATTTTAATTTTTGACTTATGAAAACCATGTGAAGTCAAGCCTTCAGCTTTTAAGTACCAGAGTTATCACAGCAGCATTTTATCCTAGATGTACAAAAATATTTTTGGTGGAAATTGATTTCTGCTGCATTATGGGAATAGAGATGTTTTAGAGGAGAACAGTTATAGATCACATAGCATAATCTGCTGGAAATACCATCTCTGAGAGCCCATTGAAATGAATGGGAGTTGTACCAGAAGTACAACTGTGTTGTTAGAAAGAGGCTATTAGACATGGTAAAAGTGGGAGCTCTCCATTATCTTACCACCACATACTATAACTTACACAGAAAAGGAACACATGTTCAGAGCAGCTACCTCCAATGGTAAGAATGAGGAAGCCATGAGGGGGGAGCTCCATATGTGCACTTATGCACACACACAGAACTATGTATCAAAGCATCAGATTAGTCATGACGCGTATGCAATCACAGTATCTCCTTCCAAGTTCATACTTACATTGTAGTTCTGCAAACAGAACAAGATCTTGTACATCTTTTAAGTACTAGTATGTGACTGAAAAGAACATTTAAAGATAAACTTCACTTTTTACTATAAATTGAAACCTAGGGTAATTTGTGTGTGCATGAAAGGAATGATTTAAATGTAATCATCCTTTGTCGTTTCCCATTATCTGGCTGCAAAGTGCAAGCATTTACACAAGGAGTAAATCAGGCTCCAAAATAAATATACTTTCCACATAATGCAAAGCCATTGTTTGGATATCATGGCTTAAAAAGTGCACTCCACTATTTATGAAGCACACTCAGAAATGGTAGTTGGTTACATATACCAAAACTAAACAGATGTAAAAGTGGCAAACAGAGATTCATTTTCCAATAAATGTTCAAAGTGAGACGTATTTGAGACTCCAATCCATGTCAGTTGATATGCAGACATCCTGTAAGCGAGATCTGCATGTGAAAACTGCTTCTGTGCATGGATTCTACATGCACAGACCAGATATAGATGGGTGGTCATCTGTGTACTCATCCATGTTGTGCTACATATCCAAAAGCGAAGCTTCCAATGCAATCCCCATTCACTATGTGGTATGTATAGCATGTAGGTTTCTACCTAGATTGCAACAGGAACGCTTATCCCAACAACATTTGGATTGCGTGCACACAGTCATGCATGACTATATCTGGATTAGGGTCATCATTTGTCAAGGAAATGGTTAAAGGCACTGCCAGTAGGATGGGGGATAAACAGTACAATTCTAAGCAGAGTAACAACCTTCTAAACCCACTGACTTCAATGTTCACCGAAAGATATAACTATGCTTAGAATTGGACTGCAAGAGTACCATTCAAGACCACATCTCCCAAGAGATGCAGATTTCTTTTTATCCTCTGTCACCAATCATTCATAATATTCTTTCCCCTTAAATGAGGGACTGTGTCTAGCTAAGACCCTACTCAGTTTCAGTGTTGATTGAGGGTGAACACTTCCTTTTTCCTCAAGCCAGGGAAATCATAAATCTGCTGATTCAATAGCACTAAACCAATGCTGCATAACAAACTAAAATGTATACAATGGAATTTCTAGAGAACATATTTTTGCAATCTCTTTAAGACACTTCCGTAGTAAGAACTGAGAGGGCAGAGTCCAGATGTCACCACAAAACTGATTAACATATAGATAGAAACATACCACAAACCATTTGCTCCTTAGGGGCTCTCTTAAAACAAAAGAAGGGCAATTAATTACGGCATGGTAATAATTAATTATGGGCTAAGGTCTTTGAAATATCCTTGCCTGCATATTTTCCATTCCTCATTACCTCATTTGGTCCTGTCGTCTGACTAGGAGTCGCAGTCTGGTAGCCCTCTGAAGTCCCATAGTCAGTTTCAGCCACATTATATTCATGATATCCATCAACAATGTTGGCCTAATATGAAAGAGGAAATGCAACGTTAACCACAGAGGGGAAAAGGCAGACATCCAGGAGGAATTTCTGTTTAAATAGGTTATGGTATTAGCCAGAGTTGTATTCATCTACTGGGGGTTAGAGCTATTCATTTCTCATTATCAGAGATCTTCCAGGCTTGGTCAAGGAAAGATCTTGATTATTTCTCGGCTACCTTTACCCCTATTTTGCCTGTTGCTGTTGCTTGATAGCTTTTCTTCTTCTTAGATGAAAATGTTTCAGATTTTTTGAGTGTGAACTTTTGGGGGTTGTTCTTTGACTTAGCGGCCACTGTCCTCTTCTTCTTTGGGGCTTTGGATTTCTTTTTCTGAAAAAAGTGGTGAAAGATGGAATGGGAAAACATAAATAAATGAAAAGGAAAAAGCAGTAAGATGTGAAAGGAAGCAGAGTAAGAAAAAAAAAGAGCAAACTGCTGCCATTCTTCTGGTCTTCTCCTGCTGGATTAAAATGAGTCCCTGGGCAAACAGGAAAGGAAGAGTAGCAAAAGATTGATGAGCTTAATTGACATGAGACACTACACAACAAAACCACACCACATGACAGGTGACAGGGACGGACGGCACATAAAACACACACCAGATGTCATTACCTCCGTTTGTGCCACTGTCTCGTCGTATAGTGGGGGTCCTTCTGTTACAGTATCAGGCTCTTTATAATCTTTATAATCTGGATCCCCATAGTCATAGTCATATTCCATTAAATCTTCAGTTGTGTACTATATTGCAAAAGGAAAGATACCAAGCATTTCCTGGGTTAGTGGTAGCAAACTATATTAGCAGTCATGGAAAGCTTTTGCTTAACTTTTGCTTCTTTGGAAGAAAAAGTTAAGAGAAGAAAAGCATTGAACTTACATTAGTAAGATCTCCTTATTTTCCTTAAAACAATTACGTATATAAAAGATATAAACACAACCTTAATGAAAAAGCAAGATGTAGCTATGGAAAAGGGATCTTTTACAGCACTGAACAAATATATGATGTGGTTTAGAATTAAATACATATCCTGTACAGAACACTTATTATAGAAGCAAATATGTTTGAAGATTTTTCCTTTATGTTTCCTCAATGTTATCTATTAGCTAACAAGTTATATGACTTGTGCTTGAAAGCAAGACAATTAGAAAAATTACCTTCATTCCCACCAGCAACTCATCAAGGACTGATTCAAAGTAATGCTATAGATTATTTTGTATTTTTTTAAAAAAATAAAAAGCAAAATATAATACTTAAGGCTATTAACTAAGTATTTTTAAATTACACCTACCAAATGTAAAAAAATGTTTATATTGAATGGGTATCTCACTTTGCTTTTATTACTAATTATGACGTGCAAAAATCATTCAAGGAAATAAACAAAATCCTTAGACAAGTGAGGTTTCACAGACATCAGAATATGGCTCTTGTGCATGCATCAGTAGTATGTAAAATATGACTTCCTGGTGTGTTGATGGTAAATATCCCACATACATAAGTAAATTTCACGTGTCCAGATCACTTTTTTAAAATTCTGTTTAATGCAGAACGTTAACTGGCAGAGAAGTTTTGCTGTATGACTTCAGTCTGCAGGTTGGGTATTTCTTCAGATAATTCTACCTGCAGATAGAAATTAGCTGCTCGATAAAAGAGGTATAGCGTAGCACTTTTTCTCCATAGGACATGACTATACTACCTTAAATGCAGGGATACAGCCCCAAATGGCAGCCATATGTCAAATTATCCCCCTTTCCTATGCAACATTTAATGCAACTGTCATGATGATATGATGGGTTTTGCTATCTCTATCTGCAAAAACCATTGATGTGGAGGAGGAACAACCTTGTGCCATCGCGATATAAGGAATACTGAATGTTACAGAGCAAGAGGGGAAACCAAGCACATGACTGGTATTCAGTGGCAACCATATGTTTTAGATAACTGAACTTCCAGCTGTATATTAAATGCAGGAAGCTTTTTATGCAGGGGAGAGTTCCAAAATATAATCCCTCCCTTTTCAGTTTGCAGGGATATGGCTCAGAATGGCAAAGACATGTGCAAATAATTATGAGAGAAGCATAATGCCTGACAGGTAATCATGAATGATCTCAACAGCATGCTGCAATTTTTCTAGTGAGGGAAGGAGCTGCTACAGTCATGATATATATGCTATGATATATCCCAAGTTAAGCTACTCATATAAATTGTTTGCATTCATATTTACTTATGCAGGTGACTATAGGAACTTCAATACTTTCTTGTAGTCTAGCATTTGCATATTACATAGAACGGCTCTAGAGCATTTTAAAAAATCCCCATACCCAATGAAATAAAGATAATACAGAGCTATGTCAGTCAGCAACAGATGGCCATGAACAGTAAATAATTCAAAGTAGCATTACAGCTGGATGTTATTCCTATGAGCATGATCAGCTCTGGAACTTCCCAGATTTAAAAACTAGGGTTGACATAGAATCATAGAATCACAGAGTTGGAAGGGGCCATACAGGCCATCTAGTTCAGCCTGCTGATCAATGCAGGATCAGCCCAGAGCATCCCTGACAAGTGTTTGTCCAGCCACTGCTTAAAGACAGCCAGTGAGAGGGAGCTCACCACCTCCCTAGGCAGCTGATTCCACTGTTGAACAACTGTTACTGTAAAGACGTTTTTCTTAATATCCAGCCGGTACCATCCCACCCTTAATTTAAACCCAATGCTGCGAGTCCTATCCTCTGCTGCCAACAGGAACAGCTCCCTGTCCTCCGCTAAGTGGCAGCCCTTCAAATAATTAAAGAGAGCAATCATGCCCCCCCCCCAATCTCCTCTTCTCTAGACTAAACATTCCAAGTCCCTCAGCCTTTCCTCACAGGGCTTGGTCTCCAGGCCCCTGATCATCCTTGTTGTTCTCCTTTGTACCTGCTCCATTCTGTCCACATCCTTTTTTTGAAGTAAGACCCCTAGGACTGCACACAATACTCTAGGTGCAGCCTGACCAATGCAATGTACAACGGGACTACGACATCTTGTGATCTGGATGTTATGCTTCTGCTGATACACCCCAAGTTCGTGTTAGCTATTCATAGATCTGTGGGCATCCACTCCAGCTTGAGAAGTTTATGGACATTTGGGGGTGGGCCTGAGGAAGGTAGAGTTCTGTGAGGGAGGGACCTCAGTGGGATATAATGCCATTGAGTTCATTCTCCAGAGCAGCCATTTGCTCTAGGGGAACTGACATCTGTAGATTGGCTGTAATTCTGGGAGATCTCTAGGCACCATCTGGAGGTTGGCAACTCGACAGAGAACTCTGCTTCCTAAGCTATATCTTACTAGTAAGAAACTAAAACATTTAAAGAATCTGAAGGAAACTGGGGAAGTTTCTGAATCATCCAGTTACAAGCTATACTGCCATTAGTACTTTTGTACATTAGTAACTGAGCAGATAAGAACATAAGAGAAGCCATGTTGGATCAGGCCAGTGGCCCATCCAGTCCAACACTCTGTGTCACACATCAGCCAAAAATACCAGGTGCCCTCAGGAGGTCCGGTAGTGGGGCCAGAACACCAAAAGCCCTCCCACTGTCGTCCCCTCCAAACACCAAGAGTACAGAGCATCCCTTGCCCCAGACATAAGAACATAAGAGAAGACAATGCTGGATCAGGCCAATGGCCCCTCCAGTCCAACACTCTGTTACGCAGGGGCCATCAGGAGGTCCAGCAGTGGGGCCAGGACACCAGAAGCCTTCCCACTGTCCCCCCCCAATCACCAAGAATACAGAGCATCCCTTGCCCCAGACATAAGAACATAAGAGAAGCCAATGCTGGATCAGGCCAGTGGCCCATCCAGTCCAACACTCTGTGTCACACATCAGCCAAAGATACCAGATGCCATCAGGAGGTCCAGCAGTGGGGCCAGAACACCAGAAGCCCTCCCACTGTCCCCCCTCCCAGCACCAAGAATACAGAGCATCCCTTGCCCTAGACATAGGAAT
>NW_015169180.1:633020-642295 GCF_001447785.1 Gekko japonicus | reverse complement strand
GGGCTGGCGGGCGGTCCTGGCTCCCGCTCCGGGTGTTCTCCTGGCCTCGGCTCTCCCCTGCCGGTACGGGCGCTCTGATTCCCCCACCCCACCCCCCGCTCCCCCACCCGGGGGCTCGAAGGGAAAACTGAATTCGCAGGAAGTGGGCTCGAGTGAGCGGCTGGACGGCATTCGGATCGGAGCGAGGAGTGCCCGGCGAGAGGGTCAGGCCGGGGCCAGTTCGGGCCCCGCTTTGTTCCACGCGAAGTTCGCCAGCGATGATTGGTAAGACCTGGGTGAATCGCCTTGATTCAGACTTAGCTATATTTACTGTTCAGTTACTTATGCAACTTGACTCTAATTGGACCTTCCAACATCCTCCTCACTTGCTACCTATATGTAAATGTTAGTGACTTCTGTTTCAATGAATCTGAAGAAGTGTGTGTGTGCACATGAAAGCTTATACCTAGAATAAAACTTTGTCGGTCTTAAATGTGCCACTGGACTCAAACTTTGTTCTGCAGCTTCAGACCAACACGGCTACCCACCTGAATTTACATTGTGTATCATTTAGGAGAGTCCTGCAGACTCCCACAGAGGCCTTCTGGGAGAAGGAGGAAGAGGAAATCTGCTTCTATTAACTGTCCATTCCCAGATGGTAGAATTCAAATCAAACACTTCACCTACAACATTTCTGCAAGCTGAAAAAGTGTTAAAAATCCAGAAGCACTGCCAGCTGAAATGTACTCTGCCATCACATAGTAAATATGTTAGAGGGGTTAGGTGTTGAACAGTAGCCATAGCGGTAATTACTGTAGTGACAACTACTCTGGGACCAAAAGGCTATCAGGAGCCTGCCCTTAACCCTGTTCATAGTCTAACAGAAGCCCATCTAGGGTAGGTTCCACATACCATAGAATATTGTGCTGTTTCTAAGCATTTTCCTTTATGGGCAGGAAGTAAAGGATTAGAACAGCAAAATATTTCAACAGTATGTGAACCCAGTCTAGAGTGGCACCTTTTATAAACCCTGGAACAGGCCAGTCAAAAATTCACAGATCTGTGGGCACTAACAAAGCCAGCAAGATGTCAAATACTTCCAAGGTAGCAACACTAGCCCCATCCTTCAGAAGCTACTGATCCTAAACATACCCAGAAAGGGAAAACATATTTCCTGTTACTTTTAATGTTATTTATTGCAGATATTGCTTTAATTAGTGTGTGTGTTTATAAAGTATAAAATTATACAACTATGTAGTGTAGAAGTACAAAATCTATATTATCCTATGAACCTACATTAAAAGTTCATTTATAAATATTATTAATAAGAAATATAGTATCTTTTAAGCTACCCTGTGTCACTTAATCATGATGCCCAGGGGCTTAAGACTTTCAGAGCCACCTTAAAACAAGTGAAGAAGACACATATTAACTGAAGATTTCACTGAAGGTGATTTTAAAATCACAAGACCATAAAAATAGCTTCTCTTCTGTCACTGCCTCTGTGAAAGCTCTATTGATAGAGAACAAATAGGTTGTGTCTGAGAAGGAATGTAACACCTCAATGTCTGTCTCCTCTGACTAGTCAGCCAAGGAGGTTCAATCGCTTGCATTCATGTGCTTCTCTGGGCAAACAAACAAAAATGAATGAAAATGTGTCACTAACGAAAACTTCATTGAATGCAGAACAATCACTTTATGATGGAAGGTGAGGGGAGGAAAGCATTGAAGCATGATGGGTGAATAGTGAGCGCTCTTGTGGCTTGGTTTATGGACTCTAAATTACCAATTCAAATGTACAAATACTTTCCACAGCAAAGTTCAGATATTACTCTCTCTCCACTTTTGGGATGAGAGGAGTTATCCTCATTTTGTTCCTTCCTTGTTCCAAAGTGTTGCTTTAGTCTATTGTACTGCTTGTCCTGAAATCCGCTTTAACTAGCAGAAGTGTTAGAGCACGTGCAGACTGTCACAGCTATCGCTTCTTTCAGTGTTTGGGTCTTCCCCCTTCCTACATTACCAATATGAATAAAACAATCCAAAAATCAGTTTTCATATGATCCTACCCAGGGGTTATTTCGGTCCGGAGCAGGGTGGAGCACCACGCCGGCAGTGAAGGAAGCAATGAAGCCCCGCCCCCAGCAGCTCTCACTGGCAATAGCCCTCACGCGCAGCAGTCCCACATGATCCCAAGCTGGGGCAGAGAGGGCGCTCTGTCTTGTGTGCCTTCCCCCTTGCTCCGCCTGCAACTTTTGAGCCTGCCGGGCAAAGGAGAGCCACTGGTCCCCCCGACGATGAATGTGTCCCCGTGGTGGGAGCGCTCTTCCCCCAAGGTGCGGCTGGCCATGGCAGCAGTGGTGAGCCAGTCCCGTGGTGGGTGCTCTCGCCAAGAATGGAAGCAGCCCGACTTGCCGGGGGCACTAAAATTAGCCCGCCCAGCACCCTGGCTTGCAGCTGTCCCATGGCTGCCTCTCTGCCAGGCAGGTGCCCCAACGGATGGGCCCCTGCGTGGCCTGGCCCGGCCAGCAACCTCACAGAGGGTGGGTGGCAACCAGGGCTGGAGATAAAAGGCCCTGCATTCAGAAAAAGAGCCCCTCAGGAAGGAGTCTAGAGTGAACCACCCCTTCTTGACCTGATGACATTTGTCCTGTGGGTTTATTTGGTCTGTTTCTTAACACAGGGCTCCAGAGAGGACCAGGCCCTGATCAAGCTTTTGAGATGCTTAGCAATATTTTTTTTTAAAAAAAATGCTGACATGCCCTTATATCAACCTATTGTGGCAACGACCAGTCTACAGATTTCTTTTTAAGTAACTCTCTAGCTCTTTTCACTGCAGAGATCTAAAGGTAAAATAAAAAAGCCTCCCTGCTTTATGTGTGAGTGGGCAGACTCATGCCTTTAGACAGGATCTGATCCTTCTTTCCTCTTGCCCTGGGTGTGTGTGTGCGTGCACATGCAGGCCTTGTTATTGTTACAGAGAGCAAGTCTTAGCCTCTGGTCTGCAGTGCAGGTGGGCTGCCTTTCATTAGGAAGAGAGAGTGCAACACAAGAGGAATAGCCTCTGGCAGGCTCAAAGGCATCACATTGCTGTTGAGCTCCCTTTCCTCCTCAAACTCTGCCCCTAAATCTCCGAATATCTCCCAGCTTGGAGTTGGCAACCCTAGGTGGGGAGGAGCAAGTGAGCTGAGCCCCGTGCCTTTGCCTTGAGAGAGTGGGTAGTGGCGGGCTGACTATTCATGAACTAGGTGCTTAGATATTCCGAAATAATGGGTTAAATTGTTTCTTGAGAATTTTTAAATATTTAGGAAAATATTAAGTTTGTAAATTAAAAGACCCCCTCCTCACATGCTGATGAGGGAACATAGTCATTGCCCTGATATGTGGGGTTAAGCTGAGAGGGGAGGTTGCTCTGCTCAAGCACCAAAGAATCTATTTGGGGAGGGATTTCTCAAACATTTATGCTTTGTGCTTTTGAAGCAGTTTTTCTCCAAGTAGGCTTGCCAGCTCTGAGTTGGGAAATACCTGGAGATTTTTGGGGTGGAGCCTTAGCGATTGGTGTTGCCTTCTGACACACTTCCGGTGATGTCAGGGGGTGTGGCATATCCAAATAAGTTATGCTAATGAGTTATGCTAATGAGCTCCTGCACCTCTTTTTATACGAAATGACCCCTGATCCTACCTCTGACATAACCTCTTTAGCCCAAAACAGCGGCTTTAAAGACCAGGAAAGAGTCTCTAAGAGTCTCCCTTTCATCTGACAAAACTGAATGGCCCTTCTGAAGTTACAAGGAGCTCTTCATGAGAAAAAAGGCTGGTATAACTGTTTTTTTCCTCATGGTGAACAAGGAAAAGTTTCAGAGCACTTCCTCTCCAAAGCTATGCCAGGTGTATATGTAAGGCTGTGAACGGTGTGCCTGCCAAAAGGGCTATTTCAAATCTTACCTTGTCTCTGAAATTCCTAGATAGGCTTAGGCACTTTCACTCATTCTCAGTCATTTCTGTAATGTGAGGACAGTAACACTGACCTATATTACAGAAGCTTTATACATATGGTAAGTCTTAACATCCTGTGATCTATCAAGCTAAACTCAGTTCACCCTTATAGGGGCTCAGGAAGCCTTCTGGTTTTTGATACCTTTGTTGTTGTTGTTCAGTCGCACAGTTGAGTCCGACTCTTCGCGACCCCATGGACCAGATCCCACCAGGCCCTCCTGTCTTCCGCCGTCCTCTGAAGTTGGCTCAATTTCATGTTTGTTGCATCGATAACACTGTCTAACCATCTCATCCTTTGCCGTCCCCGTCTTCTTTGACCTTCGATCTTTCCCAGCATCAGGGTCTTCTCCAGTGAGTGCTCCCTTCTCATTTGGTGGCCAAAGTGTTTGAGCTTCAGTTTCATTATCTGGCCTTCCAGGGAACAGTCAGGGTTGATTTCTTGTAGGATTGACTGATTTGATCTTCTTGCAGTCCAAGGGACTCTCAAGAGTCTTCTCCAGCACCATAGTTCAAAAGCATCTATTCTTTGGTGCTCGGCCTTCCTTATAGTCCAACTCTCGCAGCCATACATGACTACTGGGAATACCATTGCTTTGACCATGCGGACTTTTGTTGGCAGGGTGATGTCTCTACTTTTTATCATGCTGTTTAGGTTTGATACCTTTACAGAGCCAAAAATGTTGGTGTGTGGGTGTGTGGCAAAGTGTCAGGAAAGGCAATAATGAATAGATTGTGGTCAACATTAATCTTGGTATGTCACAAGTAGTGTCCGTCTGTTGTGTTGCTTAAGAAATCTATCCAAAGTGCTTTGAGCCCTCAAAAAGTACTGTATGCACAAAGTGTTATAATTTCTACCGCTTGGACCAGCATTTCCTCATCATTTAAAAGTGGACTGCATACAGTTTAATCATTTTCCCATTAACTTAAAAACAATGGTAAAATCTGTCTGACAGCAAAATTAGTGAACTGCTCTGCCCTGTGCCAATCCTGTGGCCAATAAAATTACTAAGGGCAGGTTAGAAAAAGTTCTTTTGAGACCACAAAACAAACAGAAACATTGACTGAATCAAAAAACTGTGCCAAATATGTTCAGATTTTTTTTTAAAGGTGCACAGTGAGTAAATTGATATTTATGCTAAGCATTGCCAGAGGCACAGTTTGCAAAGGCAGTCATTCATGAATGAGAACCAACCAAGGCATATATAAAAAGCAAGGATATTTAGAAGGCTGAATTGCATCATATACAATCAACTGGAAACTATTTTAGCTCTTGTAGGATGTTGCCTTTGACATTTCAACAAATGTAAGGTCACTAATATGAGGCTGCATTCCAGTTGTTCATTGTATTCACAGAGCAGAAACACATGAGCATTGAGAAATATAGCAGTGCATTTTTCCCCTGTTTCACATTTCCTCTGATTTGTGGATAAGCACATATGTAAACATTTTCTAATGGAACAAGAATTCAGCAGAATGCTTGTGCAATATCACTCAGCAAAGATAGCTAGTAGGGTTGCCAACTCTCCTTACCCCTCTCGGCGGGGGAGCGTCCTCGGAGTCCTGGAGTTGCTCGACGGAGCGCGCGCGCGCCGGCAGCACGTCGCCGGAAGTGACGGGCGACGTGCTGACGTTGGGGGCGTGGCTGAGCTCGTCGGAGGGGAAAACCATATGGTTTTCCCCTCCGACAAGCTCAGCCACGCCCCCAACGTCGACAACGTGGCTGCGTCACCTCCAGTGACGCAGCTTGGGGGGCGGGGTTCCCCCCGGGCCGGAATTCCCCTGCGCCGGAACTCGGGCAGCGGAAGCGGGGGATTCCCCGCCCCCCGGCCCGATTTGGCAGCCCTAATAGCTAGGTTCTTCACATGTCCATTAACTCAAAAGTTGTCCAATGAGACCCAGGGGCTAGCATGTCAACTCTGGAACTGGGAGATTTGGGTTCAAATGAGCTGTGCCATGGGAAGTTTCTTAGATTCAGTATTATGCCTTATGAAAGAATAATTCAATCTTCCATTATGCCTCTTGCATTAGATACTTGTGAGGATCATTAATATAGTTTACCTTGTTTTCAACCAGGCAATGTTCATATACACTAGACCAATGGGCTTTATTCATTCTGTGGGATGGGACCTTCTGGTGGGTCACAAGCCTCTAAAAAGCCAATTTTTGCTGACTTTTGGAAGACCTTTCTGGTAGTCTACAAGCATAAAGAGAAAAGGTACCATATCTCCTACCTCTTAGCACATGTGCTGTGAGGAGCAGCATGCAAGGTCACTCAGTAGCCCAAAGGATTCATGGCCAAAGTCCTACACACAACGCCAGTGAGGTCATAACTCTACCTTCTGTTCCTGTCATGTGACTCTAATGCCGAATGACTTCCTATCACAATCTTGCAACTCAGTGGGTGCAGGTTCTGGAAAGGCTGAAGACCACAGTAGTAAACTATGACTATTTCATAGATAAGACAGATGTGTTCTCGATTGTTTATAAAGTTGCTTCCTCTACAGTAGGCAGTCTTCTTGAAGGAAATATGAGCCATACAAGTTCTCCCTGTTTTATCACTGAGGTAGTAAAACTGTGTCTGGGCTGTGCGAGGTGGCAGTTCATGTGACTAAATGCTCCCCTGTATCTATCTAATGAAATGTAAGCACAGCTACTTGCAATTTGAACAAAGTACAAAAACCTTAGCCAGTATTCAAGCTAATTTCATGTTCAAATACTGCTTTGTAATATTCTGGGGTACTGCTTGCATCCTAAATCTCTAAATACCCAGGACAAAATAATTCAAAGTATGAAGAAAATATTACAACCTGTTTGGAGCCATTCTGATAACATATATCATTTTACTGAAAACCAGAAGGCTGGCTCCAGTGTTGTTGTTGTTGGGGTTTTTTTGGGGGGGGGTTTACTTAATCTGGGCAAGGGGGTGAAGCAAAGATACCTCCTTGCTCCCATTTTGTTTAATTTGTACATAACTGATTTGTTCTCAAATTTCTTGGAGTTTATTCATCCACCTAAATTGGCCAAGTTTAGCATTCCTATATTTCTTTATGCTAATGATGCAGTCCTTCTTTCCTGTACCAGGTTGGGGCTAGGGGTGGATCTACTATGAAACTAATGAAGTTTAAGCTTCAGGGCCCCTAATCCTAGAGGAGCCCTGAAACAACTTTTTTTAAATGAGTGAATTTCAAAAAAATATATTAATGTTCTTTTTAGATTATAAATTATATCTTCATTCTTAAATGTCACACACACAGATTATAAATTATATCTTCATTCTTAAATGTCACACACACAGTTCTCACGAACAGTTGTTCAGGTGGCAAAACGTCTTTCTGAACAGCACTACTTAAGATTTCATGACTTTGGGAACTGGTTCATATTTCTGAATGCTCTTCCACATACAAACACAGGTGGCTCAAAAGGGGCTTTTAGCCTCTTTGTCTGTGAAAGAATTTCTCCCCACCATCTGTCCTCTGAAACAGTATTGCCCAGAAAGAGGTTTGACATTCCATCTTCTGTTTGAGAGAAAAAGGCCTGATCCTAGGATGGTGAAAGTATGAAAAAGAAGTAATTGTATTACTCCTTCACACCAACACTAAAGATGATATTCAACACCATGACCTCCATCTTCAATTTCACTTCTTCTTTTTTTAATGAGAGCTAAGGGAAGGAAAGATAAAGAGTTTTGAGTTCCTTTTGCTGGCTCACATGTAAATACATTTCTGAGCAACCTCTGTGGGTACAATTAGATTAAAAGAACAGGCAGCAGTTCCTTCTAGATGCAGCCAGCTTAGTTGTTGAGGTTTGGCAAGAAGGGTATGAACCATCCATCTGATGAGTCCTCTCTCTCTCTCTCTCTCTCTCTCTCTCTCTCTCTCTCTCTCTCTCCTCCCCCCCCTCTTATGTTTAATCTCTTCTAAGATTATATACAAGACAGTAGGAAAAGTAGGTAAAAATCAGGACAAGATTAAGAAAACTAGACAAAAGAGACAGAAAACCTAGTCACCTTACAATGATGCTGCTAATATTCAATAGCTTAGTATACAAATTTGCACAGTTTGGAATGTTCCACAGTACTGCAGACCGAGAGCCATTTTTCCAATAAATTCTTCCCAGGCATCATCAGCTTCCTGCTCATGCATCATCAGCTTTTAGCAGATCAGGAACACATCCTACATTCTGCAACAAAATCCTGCCCTGAACCATAAACCGTCTCTTGTTGATGGTAGACTGGTCAATAAGCATGGACACTGGTGTGGACATTGGTGTCTGCAGCGTTTGCCTTGAAGCAAGCCATACTTTGATCAAGTGTGTCCACATGCAGATGACAGTAGAATGGAGTCTAACTGTCGATGAGCAGGGAGGTCCAATAAAGTACTGTTGGATCCCCAAGCATCGAGAATAAATCCACGTTTTCAAGAAAAGCAAAATTTATTTCAAAGCGTTGAAGATATACTCAAACACGTTCTTTGTTAGAACTGGGGATACACAGTTAGGTCAAGCATAATAAAGGAATTTCAAACAGATACAGATCCAATGAATAGCATTCCCGCTGGCGAGCTAATGAAACGGTTGCGCGCCCAGTCCATGGGAACCAGGCAGAACATCAGACAAAACACAGGTGCAGTTCTCATGAGAAAAGCAATAGGCAAGCATTACAGCATCTTCTCCCCCACACAACCTCCAGCAGTTATCTTGTGCATTCCAACGCAGGAGCAGGATGATAGAAAATAAGCCGGGTGCAACAGGGAAAGGATATGTACACAGAGGTCACAGAAAACAGAATGGCAGCTCGCTGACATACTGCCCCCCTTAAAATACATCTTAAAACACACCTCCCGGGCCGGGCGGGAGATCTCCCGGGCTGGGCGGGAGACCTCCCGGTTTGTCCGGGAACCTCTCGTGGAACCTACGGATCAGGTAAGGGGCCCGAATATCCCCTTCTTCCACCCATTCGCGGTGCTGGGGACCGAAATCAACCCATTCGATAAGGTACCAGAGTTTACCACGTTTCAATTTACAATCAAGGATATCAGCGATCTCAAAATGTTCATCCCCTTCCAAAATGACAGGTGGAGGAGGAGTAACTGCTGGTCTCCAGGGAGACGGGCCAGGATCCTTCTTCAACAGGCTCATGTGAAAAACAGAATGCAGAGCACGTAAATTCTTAGGCAAAACAACATCAACCGCCACATCATTTATGACTTTACGCACTTTGAATGGACCAATGAACTTCCACCCCAACTTCCTGCTAGGTCTCAGCATTTTGATGTTCTTGGTTGAGACGTAAACAAGGTCCCCAG
>NW_015169180.1:632635-632853 GCF_001447785.1 Gekko japonicus | reverse complement strand
CTGTCATAACCAGAAACAGCTTTGTAAGGAGACATGCCCGTGGAGCTATGCACAGTGTTGTTATAACAATATTCAGCAAGAGGCAATAAATCACACCAATCATTTTGTTGATAGTTGGTAAAACAACGAAGATATTGTTCCAGGGTCTGATTCACTCGCTCTGTTTGGCCGTCGGTCTCGGGATGATATGCACTGCTGAGCCCCTGCTCCACCCCTAA